>NC_135531.1:200234729-200237229 GCF_045843805.1 Urocitellus parryii | reverse complement strand
GCTATATCCCCAGCCCCCATGCATAGTTTTGAAAGGTGTGATGTAGCATTCAGAGAGATGTTGCATTTTGAGGTCAGACAAATGAAAAATGGAAAACTGTATTTCATCACTTATCATCTTGCATGCTCTTATCATCTTGAACTTTTGGCATCTTCTATAAAGTGGAATCCTACCGTCTGCTTCATCAGGTGGTGGCACAGCACCTAGGTTAGCGTCTGAGATGCCCCACCCCACAGCAGGTACCCCTAAACTCCTAAATTGTATGTTTCATGATTAAATGTCAAGACCTTTTAATGCCCTATATCACACCCAGAAGCAGAGTAAGAATAAAATCCCCACCATCTCAGTGTGACTACTGTATATTATTATAGGATTCAGTCACAAAATTACTGTACGAGAGAATAATACAGAACTCTCTGTCACTGAAACTGTCCCTGGACTTAGCTAACAACAACAACTGGCATTTATTAAGCACTTACTATGTGCCGAGCTCTAGGTTATTTGCATCTCATCTTTACAGCACTCATGGATCCATACTATTTGGATCCTCCACTCTATAAACACTGAAGCCAAAAGTCACAAGTTAGTGAGTTGGGGAGCTAGAACTCAGTTTTAAGCAGCTTGACCCTATGGCCTATAGAAATAATGTATGCATGTTGCTGAGCTTCTCCACCTTCCAACATAAAGTTGCATCCACTCTTTGCACTTTCTTTTTGGAGTTGGCCCCCTGAGGAGGCCAAATGGGTAGGCAGAGGGCATGTAAAGCTGGAATCCCTCACTCAGCTGCTAGTTAAGGGTCATTATGCTTCAATGGGGAAGATGGCCTCAGCATGTTCAGGTGGTCCTTTGTCATTGTTCTGCTTTTTTTTCTTTTCTTTTTTTTTTTTTTTCCTTTTTCAGTGCTGGGATTGGATCCAGGGGCACTTTACCACTGAACTACATTCCCAGCCCTTTTTATTTTATTTTATTTTTTTTAATTTTGAGAAAGAGTCTCAGTAAGTTGCCCAGACTGGCCTCGAACTTACAATCCTCCTACCTCAACCTCCGGAGTTGCTGAGATTACAGATTTGACCCACCACACTTGACCCAGTGCCCATTTTTAATGACTCATTAGTTTACCTTTAACTGAACATAGATTGAGAAAAATTTAGGGAGTTATGAGAAAAAATGTTTTCTCCTGGTCATGGAGAATAAACAAGATGGGAATAAGTAGGGAACATGGTAAGGAATGGTAATGAAGAATAAAGGGCATCTTTTCTGGACATGAGCAAGATCCAGTGATCAAAGAAAGAACAATATAGGCATGTTCTGGTATGAGGAATATCAGGATGTATTTTATGGATGACCGAATAAGAGCCAGTTATCCAGATTTTCCCCACTTTTTCATAAGATACTCATTAAATATGCCAGTCATTTTTCTCATCGCAATTTTTATTGGATAGATCTGAGGAGGCCAATATAGTCAGACCCTCTTCTTTGTATTTGGAAAGATATTACTGACCAGGTACAGAACAGGAGCATGAAGGGCAACTTAGCGAGACCCTGTCTCAAAATAAAAATATAAAAAGGGCTGGAGAGGTAGCCAGTAATAGAGCACCCCTGGGCTCAATCCTCAGTATTGGGGGGGAAAAAAAGAGAGGGAGCAGGGGAGGGGAGGTTGGAGTGAAATAATGCTCCAACTTTTTATCAAACTTTAAAATCAATTTTTGGAAATTTATACTTATTAAACTTAATTCTTAATCTTTGGTATGATCCCCTTCTGAGTTACCAAACAATGGATACACAGAAGCTTTGGTGAGAAGAAAAAAATGAGAGTAGATGGATGAATGGTTTAAAATGGGATCTAGAATACCACCATAAACAAAATTGGGCACTGGATAGATAGATACTCATCTAAAGAGTCATAGTCTTGCTGAAGATTTTGTGTGTATATGTGTGTGTGTGTGTGTGTGTGTGTGTGTGTGTGTGTAAAGCATGTTCCGCAAACTGAGTCCTGAAGACAAAATGTATATCTTTTCCACACTAAGTAGTCAAATTGTTCATTTACGAAGTTGAGGAACAGAAGGAGGAGGAATGTGGAAAGGGAAGCAAAAGAAGGAAGAAAAAAAGAAAAGAGGGAGGGAGGGAAAGAAGGAGGAAAGGATGACTCAGTTTCTTTTCATTTCTGAAAAATTCTAGAAACTTGTGCCTGGAAGCTTCCAAAGGCATCATATGAATCATATTGCCCACCCAGTGCAAGCCTGCTGAGGTCGTGTTCTGAGATTTGTGGATTCCCAAGTTCAACTGTTTGCGAGAAAGCTGGAACTTAGGTACTTCATTTCAGGAAAAGAAAGGAAGGGCAAGAGGGAAGAGGGGAAATGGAACTGCCTATGGACTACCCCCACATATCCCACCTCCTCTAAAAAAAAAAAAATGCTGGAACAAATTCTACTGAAAAGCAAAAGTGTGGGCATATTTTAAATTCATGTTTTAAAGGTTTCAATTTAATAACTTTCTGAGA
>NC_135531.1:200222229-200224729 GCF_045843805.1 Urocitellus parryii | reverse complement strand
TAAAGTGACCAAGCTAGTTTGTATGAAGGCTGGCTATAGTGTGTTAATAGTAGTGCCTTTATAACATTGTTTTGTACCGAATAGCACATTCCATTTGAATATATAAAATTGGCATGATCTCTTCTTTCTAGCATTAATTCATCTTTCTTTCAACTCTCAGTAATAGTTAAGCTGTTTCCATTTTTAATTGAGAAATTAAGGCTCATGCATTTCAGTGACACATGTTCACATTCAGAAGAAAATCTTGGATTGAAATTTGTCTTTGCCTTGTTCTACCTGTCACTAAACCCCATTATTAAATGAGAAATCAAACCTTGAATCTGGTCCTATGATCTTTACCCACCCAAGTGTAGAGGTAACAAGTTAACTGTGATGAAGAAGGAGTTTCCATGATAAATCTTCCCTGGAAAAAAAAGAGTCACTGGATAAAAATTCTTGAAATAGAGCCACATCTTGTCCTCTATAGCACATACCTGGAAAGCGAGATGTGGGGGAGGGAAGGAGGAATAAAGGCCAAGATCCACATGAAGAGTTTAAGAAGGCACTTGCACTTAGCCACACAGAAGGGTATTCTAAGAAAGCAACCCAATGAGGCCTTTAACCCACTGGCCAAAACATAAATGATCTCCAACATCTAAAGCACAAGAGCTTTTGGAAACCAAATAACCCACAAATTCCAAGGGACTTTGTTTCAACTCTAATCCATATTATTAGCAGAAACATTTCAAAAATGAGGTTGCCTGTCCCTATGACATCTTAACTGAAGGATTCGGCACACTCTGTCCCATCAGGGCCCCCCCTCCCCACTTGAGAATACCTTTGCAAATCAAGTTTTAAATGAGGAACCAATAGCAAAATTGTGACTGCCATACATTCAGATCTTTTTCACCCATCACTTCCACACATTGGAAGCAGCAGACACTGAAACAGTGGCCCATCTTTATTATTTCAGTGGTTAGAATAATCACATCATGCTGCATTTCCATGCTAGTGTGTCATACTTCACAACGTATCATAGCACACACATTTTCGTGGGCTTCTGTGACAATCTCATAAACAAGGAACCCATTATCATTATTTTCACCCATTTGTACCAAGTTTCCTTCGGTGATAGGCCAAGGCCACACAGCTGGTTACATGTTGGTACTGGGACACGAAGGCAAGTCATCAAGCTTGTAATTCTGTGAACTGCCTCTTTATTTCTATTGTTTCCAAACTATTGCAGGAAACATGGGTGTATTGTTAGATTCTGGTAATTGATCAAATTGGTAGGCTTCTATAACTCAAATTAAGGGGATCCATGAAAGTAACAATCATCAAAACAATTTAAAATTAAGCAACAATCTCCATTTTGTGGCATGAAAATTCCAAAAAGTCCCAGGGATTTCTATTCCTTTACTCTGAACTTGTGAAGTTTGAATTTAGATTGCATTTTTCTCTGGGAATTTGTATTATTGTTCTGTGTGGTTGTTGTCTGCTCAGAGAAGGGCTTTCAAGCTCTGGCTTTGCCACCAACTGGTCGTGCTGCCTTTGACAAGTCATTTGACTTCCATCAGCCTATATTACCTCCTTTGTCACAGGTCAAGATCTGACTTCAAGATCCCTCTAGCATGACAATTTTATGATTGTTTTTCCAAATAAAATGTAAGCTTCCTGAGGTGAGAATAGCACCTCCTTGTATCTTCTGAGTTTACCACATTGTAGGTACTGTAGGTATTTAATAAATGTTTGATGAGGGCATTGGAAGACTTATTGGCACACTTAAGTTAAGTGGAGTTATAGGAAATCGTTGTCGACCGCCTTATTAACAATTAACTGTCTATAATCTGCATATGTAATTTTCCTTTACATCAATAAAACTTCTGCTTCTGGTGAAGATGAAGTATTGCCCCTTCACATCCGTTCTTTTTCACATTAATACATTAGCTACTGATATCTTATTTGTACTGTAACTGACAGAGTAATGTAGAGAAAGCATACAAGCAGGAAAAGGGTTAGTTAGGTAACATTGTATAGGGCATCTTCAAAACAACAGTTCTGGTATTTCAAATGTCAAGCTAATTATCAGCAATGTTTAAATGCTATAATAGGCCATTTTTGCAAATGCTGAAATTTTCCAGCAGGTATGGACATTATAAAAATGTCACGTTTTGCTACTGTTCTTTTACATGTCGCCAGAATACAAAAATCTGAAAATAAAAGTTATAGCTGTAGACAATAAAGAGAAATCATTATTTGTTTTGCATATGACTGTAAAATTAATTGTCATAGTGATACAATTTAGAGTATTGTTTACTTGGAAGGAAGAATAGGGAGGATTTAATATAATGTAATCTGGTGAAGTGAAAATAATGCTTATTATAGATCAACTATGCAGCCTTTTAAATATAGGTTTTTAGTAATGCATATTCAGATATATCTTTCCAGGCCCATTTGCTATAAAGCAAATTTAAGTATCAGCTTTATACCCTTTGGTAACCCCATATTACACATACAGTTT
>NC_135531.1:200182229-200214729 GCF_045843805.1 Urocitellus parryii | reverse complement strand
TTCAGTTTTGATTCCATACATAAACAGATCTACCACAGAACACTGCTTGTAAAATATGTTTTAATTTTGCTGTGACATTTTCTAGAACCTGTTCTCTTACAAAATACCCTAGGATTTGATCAGCAAAAAAATGATCAGGATAAATTTAGGAATTCAGAGTCCAATTTTTAAAAGTTTCTCTTCTTTGAAGTAAAATGGTTTTCTCAGAGAAATACTCATTTTTGATCACATTTGGTTCTCATTAGTATTGTCATTTTAAAACTACATTTTTTAAAAGTTTATGTTTAATTTACTTACTTGAAAGATTTTTAACTGGCAGCTGTCCTGCTCTGCTTTCTCACATACCCTATAATCTGGTAGGCAGAGAAATTCAAGAAGCCCCCTGTATTTCAGATTTTTGAAAATATTAGTTTTTGAAAATGGCCTTTAATTATTTATGAATCTTCAATTTCAGTGTGTTACATATTTTCATCTGGATCAGAACATAGAGGTGTTGTTATATCTATATAGTTTTCCTCAGAAAGTGACTGATTACCTACAGAGGCATAAATGATAACCAAAAAGATATTGATGAGAGATGAGGAAAAAAAAATAAGGAAGACATGTTTTAGAAGTTCATATACATGGTGAAACAGGTATTTTTGATACCTCTGGGATGTTCATTCTATAAAGTAGGCTTTCCAAGTTTTGATATGTAGAATTAGGGGCTTTTAAAAAGTATGCTTGCCTAGATTGGCAACATCATACCTACCCCCTAGAGGGAATAAAAGCAGGAATATAAAATGAGAAATTCTGACTTGCACTAAGCATCCAGAGTTACCAGAGGCAGAGCAGCTAGCTTGTCTCTTCCTCAGAACAAATACTTAGTTGCTTTTGACTCTTATTGAAAAAATAATATCTTCCCCCTGTTTGTCACTAGAACTGCCACCAGAAGAAAAGCCCTTCGTTTGCTCCAAATAAGCACCTCTGTTTTTCACAGCTTGCAGTAATGCTTAAAGTAAATAAGTTCTTGTGCAGCTAGCACTATTGGATTCATTCAATTGCCTGAACAAAGCTATTGTTTAGAGGTTTACAACAAGCCTTTTCTCTGTTTCCTTTAAAAAGAATCTTCCTTGTTCCTGTGCTTGGCATGCTTAGTATAGTAAGCCTTTCTACAGTTCTCAAATGCTAAAGATAATTTTCCCCCACAGAAGAAATGAAGGAAGACTATGACACTATGGGGCCAGAAGCCGTGATCCAGACCACACTTAACAATGGTACAGGTAAGTTATGTTTACCACGCTAAGGTCACATTTGTCCTGGGTCATGTGGATTTAATGAGTCAGGGAAATGCTGACCCATCCACTTGCATCTTCCTGACTTAAATAACTGGGACTTTTCATGTCTCTGTTTGTGTTTCAAATTTGAAATTTCTATATTTTTGGTAATTTATTAAGAAAATGTTTCTTTCATTCTTATATACCCCTTATTTGCCTCTGAAGCCAAAGACTACTGAGCTGTCTGAATGGATCTTTTCACAGAATGAGTTGGGTGAATTTCTAGTAGTAATTTTTACTTTAAAAGACTACACAAATAATTTTAAAATTAGAATATGATAGGCCTCTACTAGCCACTGCTTAATATCAGCCACTGAGAATTCAAATGATACAGTATAATGTAGATTATAAAGTGTTTTTTTGCAGAAAGCCAAATTTCCATGAACGTGCCTCACAAAAATTAATCATCTGAGTTCTTTTTAATTCTCTCTCCACTTTTAGTTCTCCGCATCTGTTAGCCTTCTAAATAATGTTTTCTAGGCAGAAGTTTTAGAGGAAAATTGACGATTTAACTTTTTTTTTTTTAATAAGGTTGAAAAATGACAGTGAAAGTCAGTAACTGTTTTTTAGTTGCACTGTGCTGCTGCTGCTACAGAACAGAGGTTAAGGACAACTGTGACACTCCATTTGTTTTCCCAAAAACTAAATGCTGTCTTCCCTTACATGGTCATGTCACCAGCTCAAATTTACATTGGCTCATGATGTTTACTTCTCTTTTTCCCAGATGAGCCTAATTATTTTAGGTGTTTCAAACAATCATCCACACTACCACTACAAATATTAGCATAGTGCCCAATATAAAATTATCTTCCAAAACAAAACCAAAAATCTCATATAACTATTTCCACTCAACTCACCATTGGAAAAAAAAAAAACTTGCAATTTTGTGAAGTTTCAGAAATGTCAATAATCAAGCTGATATTCATGGCCCTTACGTTGACACACATCATAATAAACTGTTAATGCTGTGTTTTCATTGAGAATACCCTTTTTAATAAGTTAAAAAGCACTAATTCACTTTCTTGGCTATAAAATAAGAGAAATATGAAAAACTGTGGTCATCTTTTATTCATTTGGATAATGTCAATTTAAGGTACAAAAATGAAATTATACATTATGCATTTACAGAAAAAGTATAGAATTAGGAACTAATGATCCTAATTTCTAGATGCAGCGTTGGCAATAACTGGATCATGACCTTGAGTAAGTTAGTTGCCCCCCCTTGAACTCAGTTTCCACCATTATGAAATGAATAGGTTGAATTAGTTGCTTGCTAAGAACACTTCTAGTTTTAATATTCTATATTGCCAGGATATTATCACCAAGTAAAAATAGAAAAATACCAAATAATTTCATATAAAATTTAATAATAAAAAGATATCTAGAATTAGATACTTTCTGTAATGTTCCAACACAGAGGGAAGAATGAGTCTCACATTTCTTTAAAAAATAAATCTTAAATTTTATCTTTAGAGCACAAATAAAAACTGATTTTTATTTCCTTTTTAAGCATTTAAAATGTCACAAAAGAGAATTTGTCCCAACAAAGTGACAATTTACTAGATGTTTTATATACCTAAAGTCTTAAGTGAGGTTAATAAAGATGGTTCTTACAAAGAATGTTTAAAAATCAATCTTAAACATCCTTTCACCAGGCTTTAAGATCTCCTTTTCTCATAATACGTTCTGTTCCTTATGATTCATATGTATTCAGTCAATAAATAAATCGATAAGTATTCATTGAGTGTCTTCAATATATTCACTGTTGTGTGCATGTGTGGAAAAAGATGGGACAGGAAGACTAAGGCTTAGTTATTAAATTTAGAAGATAAGCCCAATACACATGAAATCATAATGAACAATAAGAGAAAATGCATGACAAATATGCAAAAAAATGGTAGGAAGCACGGTTACTTGAATTGCAGAATTAGGAGAGACCTAATGGGTAGGTATTCATAGAAGGTTTTATGAAGGAGGTAGAATTTGAGCTAAGTACATTGTTCACTAGTCATGGAGGAGTGAAGAATGGATTTCTTGAAGAAGAGTGCATGAGCCCAGGAGGGAAAGAAGCCTCTGTCTTCAGAGGAGAGTGAGTAGAAGGATTTGGCTGAATCAAAAGGGTGCTAGGGGCAATTTGTGGAAAATAAAACTGGACATTTAAGTTGAAGCCAGCTGCTAGAGAATGTAAAGAAGCATCAGAAAAAAAGTAGTTTGGGTCATGTTATACGACCATCCTATCGATGGGAGAAAACCAGACTCTGGAGACCTACTGGAAGTCATTATAGGTATTGTTATTGAGGTGTGAAGTGAGAAAAATATTTTCCAAGGGTGGACATAGGGTGGACACACCAGGGAAATTAGCAACATAACTTTTAAACAACTGATTCTCTGATGACAGAGGTAAAGTAGCTTCAAGATTCATTTTAGGATATGAAAATACTTAGTATTTCTAGATATATAGAAGAAGGAGTCAGTTTTGAGAAAACCTTGAACCCAACTTCAGACAGAAGGATTTTCGTGTGTGTGTGTGTGTGTGTGTGTGTGCGCGGGCGCGCATGTTTCTGCCCACTGGATATGAGGAATTGAAACCTAAGTAGTTAGAACTAGAGATAGAGATTTGAGAGTCATACAAATATATTCAGATGGTATTTATCATCATAAAACTGTGAGGTTTACAAGTGAAAGTATACTTATTGAAGCCCATAGAAAGCTGAGGCCAGGGCTCTTGGTGGGTAGGGAGAGAAATCAGATTCATTAAAAGGAAAAAAGTTTATAAGGAGAGAGAAAAAATGTAAACACTCAGAAGCAAAGAAAGGGATGTGTATAAAGGTGAGAATGGTCACCTCAGTTAAAATCTTCAAATAACTAAACTTGTGGGCATGCTAAATGAACAAATTGGTAATTAGGAACTTACTGGTGACCCTCAATTTATACCTTTAGGGCTGGGGATGTGGCTCAAGCAGTAGCGCGCTCGCCTGGCATGCGTGCGGCCCGGGTTCAATCCTCAGCACCACATACCAACAAAGATGTTGTGTCTGTCGAGAACTAAAAAATAAATATTAAAAATTCTCTCTCTCTCTCTCTCCTCTCTCACTCTCTCTTTAAAAAAAAAAATATATACCTTTAACTTTCTAGGGAATATACACATATCTCTTATCAGCCATAAGCTTAGTTCTTATCCTTTGCATCTTTTGGGGTGTTAAATACATGTAGAATTGAAATAATATACCCTCCCCCCTTTTTTGGTTAAAATTACTTTTTAATGGGCTGTCTTATTCTCTCCTCACAAGTCCTACTCATCAAAATACAGGCTGGAGGGGTGAGGGGGTGGCTGAGTTATAGAGTACCTGCTTAGCATGCATGAAGCCCTGGGTTTGATTCCCAGTACCAACAAAACTAAACTAAACTAAGCTACAAAACAAAAACAAATAAGACACAGCTATTGGCTGACCTTCTGTGGTCATCCCACGCTGTAATATCTTCCTGCAATAAAGCTGCCTGGTGTTGGTCACTTTGTCACCACAGATCTTGGAATAGTCTAGGTCAAAGAGTGCTTTTGAAGAAATAAGGGAGTGAATAAGAGACAAACAACAATTTCCCCTTCATATTTTTAGTTTGACATATTTTTGACATCTGATCTGAACTCACCAACCAGACATTTTCATCTCTCACTGTCGCAGTCTTCCATGCCCAAAAGCCTTCTAGGTGACTCTCCTTGAGCCTTCATGTCCTCCTCCATTCATAAGAATGTCCACATCCTTCCTATAACTCTTCATTCAAAATCCAATCCCTCACCTCCTTTTTAATCTTTTGGTTGTGCCGGGGATTGAACTCAGGGCCTCACACATTCTGGGCAAGCTCTCTGCTACTGAGCTATATTCCCAGCCACTGTCCATGTCTCTTGTTAGAATCCTTAATTGTTCGTTAGTGCCCATAGTACAAAACCAACATCCTTCAGTTCAGAATTAAGTACCATCGGATTGGATAGCCACAGGGCTTCATTCCTAATCTGACCAAAGTGCTTGTGATATCAAAAAAGACTCACATTTCCACCAACCTGTGAGTTCTCTGACCATGCTATCTTTTCAGAGCCTAATCTTTCACCCTCTTTTTGCTACTTATTTAAGTTCTACTCACGCTTCTGTTTCTCAGGACTGGCTCATAGATCCTTAATGTGGTCATCTCTGAGTACATCAAATTATATCAATGTCTTCATTCTCTGAAATTCCACAGCCCTAAGGTATACATCCTGAATTATTCCTCTTCATATTGTTTGCACCTATTCACCTAATTTCATGAAAACAGGAGCTGTCTTGGGATAAAGGATTGGGGCAGGTCATTATGGTATCTACTTCATAAGACTGTAAAAGTAATTAAATAAATAACATATATATTGATATTAGTGACCAAAAATTCTGATTTTAAGAAAAAAAAAAACTATTCTGTTTGCCTCAAAGTGCCCAATACAGCAGTGAACATGTGTTCACTGGTAGAATGAATGAATGAATGAATGAATGAAAAATATTTGGTGGAGAAGAAATGCATTCTTAAAAACTTTTTTTTTAAACTTCACAGTAAGAGAAAACATTACCTGGGGAGGGAATTGAGTCAGTATCTATAGACTAGTGAAGTCCCTGAAATCAACTTGTAAAGGCAAAGTAGTCTAGAGTACCAAATTTTCTTTTTACAACTAAGTTAGATTAACAGCAGAGCAAAATTTATTTATAACAACATAAAGCATTGCAAACCTTGATTTACATTAAACTTTCTAAATTGCTTAATTTCACTGGTTTTAATGTTTTTAAAAAGAAAGAAAATAGTAAAGCTCTGAGATATAACATAAAGAATACATTTGAATCAATTCTACAACTCCCAGATATTAATAGAGTTCAAATTCAGAGTGAAATCATTAGGTAAAATTTCCAAGAGTGTGAAAAAAAAAAAAACCTATTTCCTAAGAAAATAAAAGAAATGGAAAAACTTAGAAGCATTATAAACACGAGTTTGCCTATGTGCTAGTAGTAACAACAATCTATCTTAAGTGCATGGTGATCGTTAGTATTAATGCAGTTCCACGTGCATATCAAGACCCAGAAAGGCCCCTGATGTTTTCCTCTCTGAATGTGTGAAAGTTATATTTACTCAGACAACATAGTACTCTAGTTATAAAAGGCTATTAATAACCACCTGCATCCTCACCTCCTTTGCTGGGGGAAAAAAAGTACTCCTTACATCCAGAAATTGGGCAAGACTAATTTAGGACTCTGTTCTTTTTTTTTTTAATTTTCTTTTTCTCTTTTTTTTTTTTAGTTGATGTACCTTTCTTTTATTCATTTATTTATATGTGGTGCTAAGAATAGAACCCAGTGCCTCACACATGTGAGGCAAGTGCCTGTGAACCACAACCCCAGCCCTAGGACTCTGTTCTTAATCTTACACAGCACAAGAAAAATTCTTGTCCAATAATCAGCTTTATCAACTCTAACTATAGTTATTAAACATATATCTAACATTCTAAGAAGAACATTGAAAATATTTTGTATATGAGAGACAATAATTTTGGAATGCTACAGATTCTAACATAAGAAACTTACATTTGAGTTTTGCCCCTACCAATTACTAGTTATATGAACTTTAGTGCATAATTGATAAGCCTTCATTTCTCATTAGTAAAGTGGAAATAATGCTCCTCTTTGTACAAGGCCTCACTGCAGGGGCTGAATGCCATGCCATTTTTAAGGCACCTACTACAATGTCTAACTAGCCAGGCTGCTCAACCTGTTTTGCTTTATTTCTCCAGTTTGCATCTACCAATAAGCCTTAAACTATTTTTATATGTTAAAAAATGAATGCATTGTAAACTATTTCCTCCCTTCACACAGGTGTCTCATTAAGCTCAGTAAACAAAAATACAATGTTTCACAAATTCATAATGAAAGGACCAACCAGGCAATTTTGAGAGACATTATCATTTTAGTTGCTTTGACATCCTGGAAAACTACACTGAGTTGTTGGACAAATTCTTTCCACTGTTTGGTTACTGTGTTTGAGGTTAAAATATGAAGGTTAGGAAGGAGTGGTTATAAAGGATTTTAATGATCACCTGCATCTATAAGTCTTCTATCTCATTTCATCTTTAGCATTTTTAAATTAATTATAGAAGAGGGTTTAGTAGTATTTATGTTTGTATAATGATGATTTTGCCCTTTATTTCATAACTGACCACCTTCAAGAATCATATTTTTTTTTCTTCTTACACCAACTAACAATCAGTGAACAGGTAATGAACATTTAGCCCTATTCACAGCCACTAAGATACCTACACTCATTCTTTGTGTGTGTGTGTGTGTGTGTGTGTGTGTGTGTGTGGTCCTGGGGATAGAACCCAGGAGCACTTCCTCAGTTGTACTTTTTATTTTGAGATAGGGTCTCACTAAATTGCAGAGGCCTGAAAATTGTGATCCTTCTGCCCTGGCCTCCCAAATCTCTGGGATTACAAGGGTGTGTCATCACACCCAACCCTATGCTCATTCCTTTTCAGTCCAGGCGTTCATTAAGAGCAGAATTTGAACTGGGGCTTGAGAAAGAAACTTCAAGGAAACAAAAGACTTAGTTCTCCCCATAAGAAGCATGAAATTTTGTGGTACCAATAGGAGGAAAAATCACAATGACGGGATGACAAAATTTATGAGTTTATAATTATAGAGCCTCATTAGTTCTCCAAGTCAGTAGTCACTTCTTGAGACCCTACTAAGTGCAAGGTATTTTGTTAAGTAAGCATCATGAAAGATACAATTAGCAAAGAATGGTCATTGTTATTAACTACTTAGATTCAACTGGGTGACTAAAATAGTGGTAGGTGAATAAGAAGTATGTGTAAAATGCTTAACAGAATATTAGGACAGAAATTGCTAATCATCATTATGGTTATTGATTATAATAACGAATGTATGGATTAAGCTATTTTATTCAAAATACAACATGCTATGTAGGTTGAAGTGCCAAGTTCCGTGTCGTAGAGTGTTTCTGACCGAGTGTTAGGTCAAATATTAGAGATAGGATAATCAAGAGGTGCCTTATAAAGAGAGAGAGAGAGAGAGAGAGAGGTGCATTCAGGAGAAGGCAAATTTCAGGGAAAGTTTTCTTTAGGACAAAAGCTTTCTGAACATGCCTCTGTGAAAAAGGAAAGAGAAAGGCTGAAAATAGAGATGGAGACAGGGTGAAACATGGAGTAAGTTTTCAGAAGAATTGTGAGGGAACAACTTTAGATGGTAACCATGGTAGTGGTCAAGAATATGTCTTTATTTTAGCAGCAAGATCAAAAGAAAATGGGAGAATGATGACAGAATTTGGTCAAATTTAGAGTGGTATAGAAAATTTACATCACAGTGGTTGTACTCCTTGAAGTAGACAGGGAAAAGAGATCATCAGTAAGCAGTGTGGAATAGGAGTAGGCTTGGAGTCTTCAAGAGTGGGACTTGAGAGCAGTTGCTGTGGATAACGTATGGCAATTCAGTCATCTTCAGGAAAGAATATCCTGTTGTGAAAACATAATCTGAAATCAGACTATACAATTAGATAAATCTGTTTTGATATTTGGGGAGTGGAGAAGTTGAACTGGACCTTAGTCTGGCAGTGCAAGAATGGTATGAGAATCAGAAGTGGGGATGGGAATGATGATTCCCAGCTCCAAGGAGCCAGTCAGTACACAGGGCAGGTGGAGTGGACTGGGGGATGGTCAGCCCTCGTCACACCAAAGTACCTACTTCAAGGAAATGAGGAATAAAATGATGGGGACAAGTGGAAAGTGGAGAGTGAAAGCCTGTCTTGGTTCTGAGAGATGGAATTGTCCTAGGTTAGAGCTGTACAAGACACATTCATCTGTGCTGTTAGACTAGAAAAGCCAAAGCACTGTGAAGACAGGGCTCCCCATGGGCTGCCTTTTGAGGGATGGAGCATTCCAGAATGATAGTATTCCTGGGGGAAATGTAGTCATGGGACAGGTGTCATTTTACTAGAACTATATAGGCAGTGTCCCAAAACCTGAAGGTGAAAACGCACAACTTTGTTCTTCCAAACCTTATAATTCCAGAGTGTTGGTTTTTCAAGGGTAGAGATTAAGTTTCCTTTTCTTTATATTTCTCTCAGTAGTGACAGTGGTTCATAAAGTATTGATGGTTGGTAAATAGGGGCTTGCTGAATTAATGGTAAATAAATCATGAGTGAACTGATGAAACAGGTAACCCTGGTTTGAAATGGTAGTGTGAATTAAGGAGTACATGGACGCATCCTCTTTGCTTTGTGTGTCTGGAGAGATGCAGGCAAGAAGGGCTCTGCAGGAGAGGTCTGTGAGGGATGGGATATTACCAGGGGATGACACAGTTTCATTTAATCTGAAGAAGTAGAACCCATGTGGGAGGATGTCATTAAGCATGTGGGGGGAGAACCAAGCACTATGTGAAATGGGAAAGCAAAATGAACCATGAATAAAGTTCTTTTTTGGTCTCTAGTTTTATGGTAAGCTTGAGATAGCTTTTATTTACTGGATGTATAAAATATATAATAAATTAATAGCTTATAATATTCCACCTTTGTATGGTGCTTTGAAGAATCATTCTTCATTGAGTGCCCTTAGAAACTTGATTAAAAATAAGAAATTAGGGGAATACAATTACTAAATATTAAGTGATAATTTTAAATAAGCTTCTTGAGCAGAGAATCTGAAAAACTTTTATGATATTTCTCTCTACCCCAGTAGATTCAGTCTCTATCATTCATTAAAAAAATTTTTAAAGTGATATAAGCAAATAGGATTCAGAAGGGCTACTATGAATCAGTTAAAAATAAATTTAAATTTTAAAAAGAAAAGAGGGAGAACACGAAAAAAAGAAAAAGTTAAAAATTTAATAGCTCCCACTGAAGAGGGCATTTTAGTTGTTTATTGATTGATTGATCTCTCTATCTTTGTGGTACAGGAGATTGAAACTAAGGGTGCTCTACCATATTCTGGGCTACATCCGCTGCCCTTTCTCTTTTTTATTTTAAGACAGGGTCTTGCTATAAGTTTCCCAGGTTGGCCTTAAATTGGCAATCCTTCTGCCTCAGCCTCCCAAATTGTTGGGATGGCAGGCGTTTGACACCATGTCTAGCTTGAAGTGGGTACTTTAATTGTCTTTTCCCCATACTAATTTTATAGTGTGCTGATATGTTTATTTAGAATTATAATGTTGTTACAGTATTTTCTGAAGCTAGGGCCTGTTCAAATGTTATCAAATCAGGCATGATGAAAAATTAAAAAGATGGGATTTTCTCTGCCTCTCCCTCCCCGCCCCCCACCCCCCAGTCTCTCTCATGTTGAATCATTGTGGTGTAGTGGAAAGAGCAATGGGTTAAGAGTCAAGATGTATGAATTCTGCATCCAGCTCTTCCAGAAATTAGTTGTGTAACTTTGTATGAATCATTAACTTTACTGTAGTACCTTAGTAGTATCAGCTGTTAAATGAGGAAATTAGACTACAAATTTGGACTGCACCCCACCCTACCCTTTCTCCTAGTGATATTGTTCTGGGAAGGATGAACAAAGAAAATTAAAAGCAGACCTGCCCTATTTGGTAGGGAAACAGGAGACACTTAGGGATCCCAACCTATGCTATCTTACATAGGGCCAAGTTCCTCAGTATGAAATCTGCATAACCCACGCAGGGCCCTACTCTTAAGTGGGTCTCACTTTGTTACTCTGCTGTTGCTGTCTTGAAACTCTTTGCAATTTTTGAGTGAGGAAACCCGCAGTTTCATTTTGCTCTGTTTTTCACAAATCACCTAGCCAGTCTTAATTATACTTCATAGAATGCATAAAATAACAGCAGATGACAAGCCGGGTGGGAAGGAATGGGATCAGAGTTTCACCACCTGAAATACCAGATAGAATGCCAGTTCATACAGGGTTATGATGGCACAAACATGTAATCCCAGTGACTGGGAGGCTAAGGCAAGAAGACCTCAAGTTTAAGGTCAGCTTGGGCAACTTAGCAAGACACTATATCAAAAAAGACCCACCACGGTGGGGTGGCAGTCGTGCTGAGGATGTAACTCAGGGGTAAAGCACTCTAGGGTTCAATATCTAGTACCACAAAAAGAAAAAAGAAATGCCAGTTCAGACCAGGTTTTCAGTGTCTCCAGAACAATTGAATCCCAAGTAAAGCTCTAGACCTAGACTAAAAATCTTTCTTGAGCAAGAAACACAGCGGTACAAAGTGTAACTCCCCCAATTGGGTAATATTCATGACAAAGTTACAATCTAGCAAATAAATAGGTCTATTTAAACATGAATTCTATATACCCCATCACTAGCATAGAAGAAAGTGGGAGAAAGAGTAAGAAAGTTTTTATATCTTTACTATCTTCTTGGTTTAATCACTTCCAATTTCTCTTACATGGAGTTTAAATTAAAACTTTTAAATTCACTAGCTTCCTTATACAAGAGGAAACTACACAAATTTGATCATCCTGTATTTTCCAAGAGTTGCATGGATGCGCAGTGTTAGTCATTTGTACATGATCAGATAACACAGCTAGTACCCAAATACTAGGAGGGAGTCAAAGTATTATGAAGTGAGTCTTTTTCTTCTTGTTGGTATCTGTCACATTTTCATAGGTTGGAAGAGTCTTGTTGAACAAGACTTCGGATAGCTTCTCATGGATATAGTTAGTTCTAAATTTTTTAGTAAATGTCAGACATTTAAAAGCAAAGGAGAGAAAGAGGAGGAAAGCAGAAGTAGTACTTGGCAGGGCAGGCAGGAATGGGTCATGTTCAGACCATAATCAGTGTGCAACAAGAAGAACTTGTTCACTTCCTGGCTAATGAATGCTGTGGTTTTATTAGCTTTGCTTGCGATTAGGAGCAGCTATCTCTACTTCACAGCAAGAGTTCCCACAAGAAATAACGAATCTTCCAGGCTTCTTGAGTTCTTCCTTCATTCATTCAACAAATATTTAATAAGCACTGTTTTCTTTGTGATGTTGCCTGTGGTTTCCAAGCACCTCCAAAATATTTTTTTCTTAATCTTTGTATGTGGTTCCCCAATCTAAAAGCTGTATTGCTTTGAGTTTTTAATGGAAATGAACACAGATTAAATTCTCTGGGCTTAGCTAGAGAATAAAAAGCAAATTGCTTGGGACAATTCTTTATTGAAATTATGAAATTCTGGCACTTTGAGGATGCCCCAGAAGACACACACTGGCTCACTTCACAGATGAGGAAATTGAGATTCAAAAATGTAAAATGACTGAGCCAAAATGCGGAGTCCAAGGCCCTGAACCTGGTCTAATCATTCAATCATTGAGAAATAACTGTGTCCCAGGCATTGTGCTGTGCACTGGTGACACAGGCCAAATAAGACAGGGTCCATGTCTCTATCAACATGCAGATATGCAAGTGAAAGATGACAACGTGATGTGATAAATTCAAAGATTGAGATTTGTAGATAGCATGGTAAAGAAGAATAGCATAAACTAGGGTTGAAATGGTCGGGAAAGTTATGTGACATGGGAATTATTCAATGCTACTTCTCAAAACTGCATCTTACTTAGCCATGTGAGGCAAATAAATGCTTGAATTCCTAGAGTAGTGGTTCTTAAACTGGGCACAAGTCAGAGTTTCTTGAAAGTCTTGTTAAAACACAGTTTGATGACTCTGGAGTGGACCCCAGGAATTTGAATTTCAAACAAGTTTCCAGATAGTACTGATGCTTCTGGTCTGGGGAGCACATTTTGAAAACCACTGAGTATCCTAAAGCAAACCACTGCATGTTATGTGCCTCTCAAAAAGCAGATGGAATGAGCATTGATTTGCTGGGCAAAATCACCTGCTTTGGACTGGGGATATAACTCAGTTGGTAGAGTGCTTGCCTCACACACACAAGGCCCTGGGTTTAATCACAAGCACCACCAAAAAAGCAAAAAAAAAAAAAAAAAAAAAAAAAAAAAAAAATAATAATAATAATAATAAATAATAATAATAGTAATACCTTGCTTCATCAACCTCTCTAAAACATAATAACATCACCTGATGCCTTTTGGTCATATGCCAATTATGAATTTTTAGATTGCACAATAATGAGAAAGATAAGCACGTATTTTCTAACTTGGGAGTTAAAAAAAGTAATAACTCTGTGTTATTCTATACTGATACATAGTAATCAACATTGTCTAAGGGTTTATAGCCTCTAAACCTTGATATTCACTAATATAAAATCTAAATTCAAAATTAGACTCTGTCCCTGACTGGGATGCTTCCTGCTATTGAGGGAGATATTTGATCCTGCAGTCTACTACAGATTCCCACCCCCTGTTCATTCTTTACCTCTCTCTCCCAGAGCTCCATCACATGGGGAACTCCCATTGGCATCTAAACATGTGTAGCCCAGTGAAAGTCATATCAGAGCAGGGGTGGAGAGACCGGCCAAGAGGCTGTACTAATTCCCAGCAAGAGAAGAACACTTTCTGTTGCTCTTGACGACCCTTCCCTGGCTTTATACATGCTTCTGTACCAGTCGGAGGCTCTGTGAAGCTGCCACATAACTGTGTGATGAGAAAAAGATCATCCTCCTCCCTCACAGTTGTTTTTAGATATCTAGTGCCAATATGTATTTTGGAAGCTTTCTGCAGAAATGCACACATGCATTTTTAATGATGAAATGCTTATATTCATTAATTAGTCAACTTTAAACAAAGTAGCCATGAGAATTTATATACTTCAACAAATGCCAACTATGTTCTTCTTTAAACTAAAAATTCCAATACAATGAAAAAATTAGAAATAATTTTGTGGGACTTGTTATCATCTATGATATTGTTAACAAAGGGACTGCCTTTCAAAAAAATGAACAGTTACCCAGATTTAGGATTTCTTCTACCGTGAGAGAGTGAAGTGAGTAAAAAGTAGATTATATGATTCAATAAACAATTCCCACATGACACTGCAGAGGTACACATAATCCCCTGTTATGCAAGCATATATGTATGTATATTACAGAATCACAACCATTGTTTTACATGTCTCCAAAAATGAAAATCACAGAAGTAGGAAGAAATTATCAGTCAATATCATGGTCTCAAACCAAGCACACTCCCTGGCATTAGTAGCATTCAATATAGAGTTATTAAACAAGGGGTGAATGAATAATTCTACTCAGTTTTTTTTTTTCATAGACTTGATGCAGCTTTTCTGGATCCTCCAAGTTTTTCTTTTCTAAAATTATTACTTATTCATTTGAATGCTTGTTAAAATGGTTTAACATAATCTTCAAATATATTTCTTCAATATTTTATGAAAATTAAAAATATGCAAACTACTAAAACAGTGATAATTGACCACTTGGCTTCTTATGTAAACATATGCTTGTTACAAATAAAGAAAATTAATAGCAAAGGAAAATAGAAAAGGGGAACAATAATTTTTCTATTTTTTTCGATATTAGTGATTGAACCCAGGGGTGCTTTACCACTGAGCTACATCCCCAGCCCTTTTTAACTTTTTATTTTAAGACATGGTCTCACTATGTGGCTGATTCTCCTACATCAACTTCCAGAGTCTCTGGGATTCCAGGTGTGTGTTACTGTGCCCAGCACCATATTATAATTTAACTATCTATAAACACTAAGTGAACCCCACATTTAAGTATCTTTGAGAATATATCCTAAAACAGCTCAATTTGGAAACCAATCAGTATTTCTCTTTTATTTAGAGTTCTGATAACACTGCTTGTTTCTTAGGCAGTAATATTTAAAGTCAGTTCATATAGGTAATCATTATTATCTATCTAGAAATATCAATATTTATCTAAAACAGACATAAATATATTTATGAAAGTTTCATTAATAAACAACACTAATAAGAGTGACTAGCATATTTCTATGAAAATCAGACTTGAAGGGACCTAGAATTTTATTTACCAATATTAAAGTACATATAGCCAGGAGGGCATTTTTAATTAATAAAGTTCTTTTTTTTTTTTGGATAAAGAAAAGTTTACCTAACCTTAGAGAAGGTTGAGATATTTGCAAGATATTAGAGTAAATTTTAGGACTAAATGCAAAATCTCTGGAGAAGTTGTTGGAAGAAATTACTTGAGGTTTCTTGTGAATTTTTGTTATGGTTTGATGATAAATACCATGCAAATATCCTTTGTCAGTGTGTTTTGGCAGTTCTTCCAAGGAGACCAGGGAGTGAAGAGGATTACAGAAAGAATGAAAATGAGGTTGATTTTATACTAGAAAAATGCAGCAGGGAATTCTATAACTTTCTAGCAAATTTTCTACCTCATTCCTGTGTCCACTACATAGTATTACAAGATCTTGGAAGATCTTTGTGAAAGAAAAGTGCAAACTTCTAAATGCAAAATTTTATTCTTCCCAATAATTTTGAGAGTTACCAAAATTTAATCCCATTTGTTCTAGTACTATAACTGTTAGGGTGTTCAATTTTCAGAGACAACATAGATTAAAGTAGAAAAGGAAGTTTCTTGGCTCACAGAATCTAAGGATGATTGACAATACAGGGATTGTAAGGTGTGGTTTGACCCCAGGAACAAATAGAGCTGGAAACAGACTCTAGGGGTATGCTGTCTTGTCTTCTTTTCTCTGATTTATTCATTCTTTCATAAATCTTTCTTTGCTATATGGAAAGTACCAATTCCTTCATTCTTATGGCTACAATCATTTGAGGGAAAAATCTCTTTGACATATTTTTGGAAACAAAATCCTAAAATCATAATGAAGAGATTCACTGAATTCAATTGGATCTATGGGCTGTTCTGGACTAATCAATGTTTTGGTTTAAAGAATAGAGGACTAAGATTGGCTCACTTTAGGTGTATATAATCAACTGTGGCAAAGAGAGCAGAATCATGCTATAACATAGCAGCTCCCTTGGGCACTGTAAAGCTCAGCAATAGGGAAGTGCAGAGCTGTTTGTAGGCAAAGGAAAAGGGTATAGTGCTGGGCAGAAAAACCACGTTACTAGTACCCATAGTAAAAGACCCTAGGAGAAAACTACCTTATATTCATGGTGGTTATACCTAGCTCAGGGAAGGTTCAACTCTAGCTCACTTAAGTGATTCTAGATATATAACCTATAGCATATCTATATCACATGAAGAAAAACCCTGATGGAGCAAGTAGACTTAAATGATTGAAATGGTATCTTCTTCTTGAATTATATATTTCTAACTCCTACAAGTATTTATAATCACCAATATATGGTTTACCACATTGTTCTATAATTGCTCGAACTAACAGTTGAACTAGGTTCTAAGCCCATGCCTCAAATATACTTACTATATATTATACTTTCTTTTACTAGAAGATTTTTACACCAAGATTGGTATTTAAAACATAATTTACTCCACATTCATTTCATAAATGGTTTCTGAGAGCCTACTAATTTCTAGGCTATATATTCAATGCTCAGGAAACAAATATGATCCTTAAAGAGAACACGTGATTTGATGTCTTTTGTCTCCATTACACTCAATGTAGAAATCTAGCATGGCCAAATTGGATCTAGCAATTGAACTGCCTCTCCAAATACCAGAAGTGTATCTAGATGCAATTTAGTTTGCCTATCCAGAAAAATCAGAATTTTCCTCCCTTTTAAGCCCAAAGGCTATTAATGCAAATCCAATTGAATTTGCATTTGATTACATTTCTGATGAAAACATTCATATGCAAATGAAAATCCATGCAAAGATAGCCAGATACCTCAAATAGTTGCTGAAATATCAAAATAAAATTGGAATATTAAATATATGTCCATCCGTATATGAAAAGGAAGTTTACTAGGTTACATTAAGGTCATCAAGTAGTACAGTGTTCTCAAAAAACCTAAATCATGTCTCAAACATTTCACAACACTCTAGTAGGTGTGAACTCAGAGAGGAACTATTACATAACTTTCTGCTGTCACAGCACTGAAAAAGGAGTCAGTCACTGGTAAAATCAGTCGTGTTGTTCAAAAGACGTTCATCTTGGATCCACCATTTTGTTTCCCTTCTCTTTTCTTGTCACTAAAAGCAAAAGTTGATTTTTGGTAGTTCTGAAGTTATTTTGATGATTCAAAACAATGCACAAATAGTTCATGCAAGTTGGCAGTTCCTGCATACTCTCTAGGGGCTCAGTGATGCAAGTTAAATGACATCATCACAATCACCACCAATAAGTATCCTTTGGAAAGCATCCATGGCATTGTGAGTATAGTGGCAGAAAGGAGATCTTAACTAATGTCCCTATTCTTCTATTAAATCCAGCTAAGAAAAGATTTCAGCAAAATTTCAAGGTATAATCTCTTAATCCACTAATGTACATTCCAAGTCTATTTTTGAGGGAAAAACAGGTCTTGGAATCAGACTGCCATTCTTACTAAACTTAACAGAAAGTAGAGTAACAAAAGAGAAAGTTTTGAGATCACAGCACTCAGGATTGTTATAACTTAGTCCACAAAGTGCAATTCTCCCCATTTTTCTTTCATTTGACCTCACCTATCAGTCCATAGTTTCCTGTCTTTTTAGAATTCTAGTGTTCCCTTCTTTGGTGAATATCACCAATAATTCATCAAATTTGGAAATCCTAAACCACAGGAAAGTATTTTAGCATCTCTCACCTTGGAAAACTCAATCCTTCCCCAAGTATTAGGGGTTTTACTTCTTTATTATGATTCAAATCCATTTGCTTCTTTTCATCTCCATCACCAGTCACTTAACCTTTACAATCTGCCTGTCTTTAGGGCAGGAGCCTCCCTACTGATTTCCCAGAACCTACTTTTCTCTTCCACTCTCTATCATACTGTAGCCAGAGTTGTCATTTAAAAACCTGGTCTTGGTGGTGCATACCTGTTAACCCCAGCTACCCAGGAAGCTTAGGCAGGAGGATAACAAGTGCAAGGTCAGCCTCAGCAAGTTAGATCCTGTCTCAAAATATAGTAATATATAAAGGGCTGTCTCAAAATATAGTAACATAAAAATATAGTAATATAAAAAGGGGATGTAGCTCAGTAGTAGAGCATACCTGAGTTCAATGCCCAATACTGGAAAAAAAAAAATAGCCACCATTTTATCTAATCATCCTCTTTGCTTAATACCCTTCAAGCCTTCCTGTCTGTCTTAGAATAAAAACCCAATCCTTAACAGGGCTATTGCCCACTTCAAGGTTCGATTCCAGCTGGCCTCTTCACCCTTACATCCTGAGGCTCCACTTTCACTCTGCACTCCAGCATAGCCTTTTAGATCCTGAAGTGTCTATACTCCTTGCAGCACCACAACCTTGCACATGCTGCTTTCCCTGCTTCCAAAGTGAGCTAACTTCATGCTTTCTCTGTTCATGCTTTATCTTGATCTCTTAGAGCCCACCAGATCCCTCTTGCTTCTTTTTAAACCTCTATACAACTTTCATAATATCTCTTCAAGTTTAATGTATTTATTTTCAAGATGATATCAGTTGTATTGATTTTTTTTTCATGGCTTCCAGAAGCATGAGACTAAACATGTTCTTTGCTTACCAGAGCAAGACACAATGCCTATCATTTACTAGGCATTCAGTTAAGTACATGTTGAATTAATGGGAGGTTGTACTCTCTGTTCTTCCCATTTAAAATCCACAAGTTCATAACAATTAAAGCAAAAAAAAAAATTGACTTGTCTGTTCAAACATCACCCTGCCACACTTGTCAAGGAGAATTAATATGGCAAATACATTAATATTGTTTATGGCAGAGAAAGTAAGGCAAAGAATCTAGTGGAACCAAAGTTAACTGCTCTCAAAACCTTGATAGTAAGATTCCACCACTTATTTTAGTAGCAAAGTACTTTTTTCACCTATGTGTGTTAGAAAATAATGTAATAGCTACTCTCCCAAATCTGTATTATGAATAAAAAATTTATCTGAGATATTTAAGCCACACTAATTCAGGAACACATCTAGAGGTTTCAAGTATACAATGTCTTATGACATAAGTTGCTAAAATTGGTTTACAACTATAATTCATTTCATGGGAATGGAGTCATAATTGCAAAAGTTAAAACCATATCAAAATCACACAGCAGCATTGCCAGCTTCTTAACTCCCTCTGTTACTTTTTATTTTATTTTTATCAGCTGTGAGCTTAATTTTATTTTCAGCAGCTTTAAAATACTGAGCTAAAGATTCAAATTTTAGGGAAAGGTAAACTACCACATTCTGTGATTTTTACTTTAAAAACAAAGTCCACATTATTATCTCTCTAGGAATATCTTTCCTTTCACATCTGTCTCAGACTATGTACTCCTGGCTGTCTGTGATATTCAGAGGGTGGAGGGTTAAAAGCTTATATTTAGCAACCGGATGGATCTGTGGTTAGGGATGTTTAGTGGACAATAAAAAATTAAATATACTTTTCTTAAAAGAAAAGGAAGTTTTATATAGACCACTAAAGTAGCTTTGAGCTTATATTATCTCTCATGTTTATGGATCTTAGAATGCCATACAAAAAAGATCTTAGATCTTTTAAATTTTACTAAAAACATCTTAAATTTTCTTTCATTTTTTTGTGAATTATGCAGACTAGTATTCTCAGAAGAAAAAAAATAGCTTATTTAACTTAAAGTGAAGTATCCTCTTTTTGTGTATAACAATAAGCATGTAATCAGTTAACTGGTCATCTTCTATACTTCTTACAAATAAACCAGGTATTTGTGGTCTTATTGCAAGTCAGCATTTGCTACTAATAACGATGTAGATGGACGTGGGCTCTGAGGAAGAAGGCCCTGAAAAGACATTTTTCCTTTTATGATTTCAGTTAAGAATGCAAATTGCACATCAGACTTTGAGGAATACTTTGCCAAAAGAAAACTGGAGGAACGCGATGGTCATGCAGTCAGCATCGAGGAGTACCTTCAGCGCAGTGACACAGCCATTATTTACCCAGAAGCCCCTGAGGAGCTGTCTCGCCTTGGCACGCCAGAGGCCAATGGGCAAGAAGAAAATGGTGAGGCTGTAATTCATTTTTAGCCACTACACTGACCTCTGCAGCTGTTACAATTACAAATGCACTACATGCCTGGGTGTTTACCTTAAAATTTGAAGAACAGCTGCAGAGGCATGGAATTTCATGAGCAAAGATTAGAACTGTAATTTTAGGGTATTGTGAAATTTTTTTGTCAGCAAATTTGTGTCATTTGTACATCCAATAAAGAACAAGAACAATTAGAGCCCATTTCTAAGAGATAAAAATATCTAAATGTATTCCTATCTTTCTGAAATATTTTACTTTTGAGGGAAAAAAGTTTAGAAACACTGACCCTCACCTTTTGTTCTTCTCTATTGACACCTGAATAGCTCCTTCACACTGTGAATTTCTGAGTAATATGTGGCTAAAGCTTTCATAGAAGCTGTCAGTCACTTAAAAAGAATTTCCTCATTTATCAGCTGTTTAAATCCCCCCCCCTCCAAAAAAAAAGCTTAAGTAATTAATTAATTTTCAGGCACGGTGTGAGCTGATTCCTACAAGTCTGTCCTGGGTGTGCAAGGGGACTGGTGTGCGAGGAGGCCGGGTGCAATGATGGCACTCTGGTGGAGCAGATTGCAGTGATTCCTGTCATACCATCCCGGGCAGTCAGCCCATTAGCTGCCATTGATTTACTGACCTTTTGGCCCGCTTCTCTCTCTCTCGTCTCTCGGCTACAGACCTGCCACCTGGAACTCCAGATGCTTTTGCCCAACTGCTGACCTGCCCCTACTGCGACCGGGGCTACAAGCGCTTGACATCACTGAAGGAGCACATCAAGTACCGCCACGAGAAGAATGAGGAGAACTTTTCCTGCCCTCTTTGTAGCTACACGTTTGCCTACCGCACCCAGCTCGAGCGGCATATGGTGACGCACAAGCCAGGGACAGATCAGGTGGGGGGGTTGGTTTTAAGTGATTTCTTTCTATAATAACCCCTTAGAGAAACGATATTGCTTTGATTGGCAATCATTATTAATTTTTCATGGCATTTTGAAGATGCAGATCTTTTAATGGTAATAGCTTTAATTGAGGTCTAAATGATTTTTTGATGGTCTCTTCTAATATGATTTAATAGTCTTATGTTCACGATCGAATGAGTGTGTTAATTTCTAATTTAGAAATTTTATTTGCACTTTAACTTGACTTTAGTTTCATTTTTATGTTCCACAAAAAGTGAATGAAATTGTAGCATTTTAATTATACATTATTAAACATCTCAGCAATTTTAATTCCATTTTTCACCTACTTTTTCTTAGAATTTTTTTAATATAGAACCTAAGTCATAGTAAAACAAGTGTTTCTTTTCATTTGTCATATAACACTTTCAATCACTTAGAATATTTTTCCGAGTTGCTACTAGTTTATGAAATCTATTTTAAGCAAAATAAAAAAGGAGTATGGCATATGTGTGTGTGTGTGTGTGTGTGTATATATATATATATATATATATATATATATATATATAAAATAATTGGAATAATATTAAGATGTTGGGTGTACATTTTAAACGATCCCTTGTTGATGTGCACATTGGTAGCTAGATATGTTACAATTGTTCTGCTTCTTTTAACTTACTTGTTTTAAAAGTAAGAATTCTATTTTGCACAGGTAATCATAGCTTCTTAAATCCTTAAAATGACGGAATAGGATTGATTCACAGCATCCCTTAAATATCTCAGCAAAATTGCTCTTTCTGTCCTCCTGGGAGAATTGACTCCGAAAATTGATATTATGATGTGTTCAGATGGTAACAGAAGTGGTGTATCATAAGTCACAATAACTGGCCCTACAGAACTGGAATTGCCCTATATAAGTTTGATACCATATCTGTTTTAAAAATGATTAAACATGATATTCTACATAAAATTCTTATTTTTCCTTATGGGCTTTATGTTCTTTGAATAAGGAAAATAGGAATCAGCAAACACAATCAAACAATGATTATAAAGCTACATTATGGAATTTTACTGTTTTAACAGGATAGCTCATATAAATCATTCCATTTACATCTGATTGGACTTGTCACCTGAATGTTTTTCAAAGATCAGTTATGAAAAATAATATGTTTGCATAGCTTCACTTATGTAACAGTCTTTCTTCCCTTGCTTCTATGCACAAAACTACAGGAAGAAAAAAAAAAGCGGGGGTAGGCCTAGATATTTATCTAGCATAACTGCTTTAAATTTCACATGCAGGAGTGTGATTGTGTTGGCGCATTATGAATGGTAGCTTTGGTGTTGAAAAGTCCCCTCATTTGCTCATGGCATTTACAATTAGTAAATTAAAATGATTGTATCATATTAACAGTGGCACAACTAAAGTTTATAGTAGTCCTCTGAGGGCTGTGGGGGGAGACAAAGCAGCTGTTGCTGTTTGTTTATGCAACTCAGCAACATATGAGCGCTGGTCCCTCAATGGCGCTCGGCGGGCTGGGCTCCGCTTGATCTTTGAAGGTTGCTGCTGTTTGAACAAACCTCCCTGTGTCCCATGTAACACCATCTGTCTCACTAGGAATGTGGGAAGATTCAGCACACCCTAGCAGTTGTCATACCGTTTCTGTGCTGTCTTTTTGCAAAAGGCTTTTGTGTCATTGCTGGTTGAAAAAGGCTGACCTCCTACCTTGAGCATCCAGAGTAGATGACTGTATTTTTTTTTCCAGAATTCTAAGTCACACTGCTTTTTTCCCCCCTTGTTCAAAAAGGTCAGCTGTGTTTGATTATATCTACTGCTTTTAACTTGTCTTTTTAGCAAACTTTTTTTTCTTTTGGTCCCTACTCCTTTGCACACTACCTAAAAGGAAAATGAAAAGTCATTGAAGTCTTTCCTACTAGCCTGTGATAAAACTGCTCAAGCAGTTATAACATAAGATGTTGTCTCTTACGTTTAATAATGACACAAATCTGATAGGCAACACATCAGGAAAACAGGGTTTACATGTGTTCCTAGCACAATGAATGGAATATTTAAACATACTTACTATGTAACAAAAGTATTTACAGTCCACATTTTTTGTTGTCAATGTTTATGAGTTTTTGATGTGGGGATTTTATTTAATTTTTGCTCTTCTTTAAATTTCAGATTGCTTCATTATAAGAAAAACTTCTAACCTGATTCAGAAAGTTCAATTATTTTGTTTTAATGTGTGAGGCTTTCTTTATTTTTTTCTTTTCCTTGCCTTTTTTTTTAGACTATTATTAGGCAACATTTTTTTTCCTCAACAAAATTGTTTCATTCTAGCAAGGAATCTTTAGATTTTAGATCTTGCAGTAAACACAAAGAAACACAAACATCTTTACAATTATACCTTCTCAAGGGTCAAAGAAACATTCTGAAAAAGAGATGACAGATAATTGTAAAGCAAGTGTTTGGATGAGCATGTGAAAGCACTTTTTTTTTTTTATTTGTTCCAATTTTATTACCAACATTATCACTTTTATTGCAACTCTGAAAGACTGGGCAGATAAATAAGCATGCACTCAAACCTTTTGGCCTGTCTGAAAAATAGAGGCCTTTTAAAAATATTCGTAACAAATTTTCTTTGTTCCTCCTGCACAAAACTGATGACAGTCTTTCTCCTTTTATAGCACCAAATGCTAACCCAAGGAGCAGGTAATCGCAAGTTCAAGTGCACGGAGTGTGGCAAGGCCTTCAAGTATAAACACCATCTGAAAGAACACCTTCGAATTCACAGTGGTGAGTAGCAGAGGTGCTGGCACTCACATTTGCATTGTTTTTAATAAAAGAAATTTTAAAAGATTACTTAAACTTTACACAGACCTGTTTGTAGTTTTTTGGAACTACCCATTTATTTAATAAGCTATGTGTACCTCATGATGAAGACTTATGGTACCATCCATAACCCTGTCTTATAAAAAGAAGAGGAATGCTTATTCTTCTTAAAAATTACAAAGGCTTTGATTTATTACTAAATCTAGAGGCTCCTTTTTGTCCTTCTAAAACCATTTCTCCAGATTAAGTATTTCTGACCTGAAGAAAGTCAGCTGGCAAACTCTGAAGGCCACTCGTTTTTGATACCTAAACATGAAAGAAAAAGTTGAAGAATTTTGGATAACAGCTTGTGTATGATAAATGCTCCTTGATTCCTGAGAACTGTGTATCACAGAACCATATCCTACCACTGAGATTTCTTCTTTATAACTAGTTTGATAGCTCTGCCAAGCATTTTATTACCAAATTAGATGCTATTCAAAGAACTAGTTGGATTGGTAGAATCAATGGAATCTCCACAGAGTTGATTAAAGCCATGACTACACTTCCCTTTAAATACTGTGACATCTTTATTGTGCTATTGACCACACATTAATCTGACACCCTGTTTAAATAGGAGGCTGCCGATGGCAAGACAAGATTTGGGATCTTAGCAGAAAAAGGCCTAGATAGCCTTCACCTTCCACTGCTAACATCTTGAATTATGTCCTCCAAGGATAGATAAAGCCCAGAAACGCTTATGGTCACATAATTCTAATCTAAGCACCTAGAATGTAGAGGAACCCCCATTGTGTTCTTTTCATTTGCTTTCACAGATTCTTGTCTCAGCAGACAACTGCAATTGTTACCTAATCAAGGAAATGTAACATTAATTTTAATTATCATTTTAGGTGAAAAACCTTACGAGTGCCCAAACTGCAAGAAACGCTTCTCCCATTCGGGTTCCTACAGTTCGCACATCAGCAGTAAGAAATGCATTGGTTTAATCTCAGTAAATGGCCGAATGAGAAACAATATCAAGACGGGTTCTTCCCCTAATTCTGTTTCTTCTTCTCCTACTAATTCAGCCATTACTCAGTTAAGAAACAAGTTGGAGAATGGAAAACCACTTAGTATGTCTGAACAAACAGGCTTACTGAAAATTAAAACAGAACCACTAGACTTCAATGACTATAAAGTTCTTATGGCCACGCATGGGTTCAGTGGCACTAGTCCCTTTATGAATGGTGGGCTGGGAGCCACCAGCCCTTTAGGAGTTCATCCGTCTGCTCAGAGTCCAATGCAGCACTTAGGTGTAGGGATGGAAGCCCCTTTACTCGGATTTCCCACAATGAATAGTAATTTAAGCGAGGTACAAAAGGTTCTCCAGATTGTGGACAATACGGTTTCCAGACAGAAAATGGACTGCAAGGCTGAAGAGATTTCAAAGTTGAAAGGTTATCACATGAAGGACCCATGTTCTCAACCTGAGGAACAAGGAGTAACTTCTCCTAATATTCCACCTGTTGGTCTTCCAGTAGTGAGTCATAATGGTGCCACTAAAAGTATTATTGACTATACATTAGAAAAAGTCAATGAAGCCAAAGCTTGCCTCCAGAGCTTGACTACTGACTCCAGGAGACAGATCAGTAATATAAAGAAAGAGAAGCTACGTACTTTAATAGATTTGGTCACTGATGATAAAATGATTGAGAACCACAACATATCCACTCCATTTTCATGCCAGTTCTGTAAAGAAAGCTTTCCTGGCCCCATTCCCTTGCATCAGCATGAACGTTACCTTTGTAAGATGAATGAAGAGATCAAGGCAGTCCTGCAACCTCATGAGAACATAGTCCCCAACAAAGCTGGAGTATTTGTTGATAATAAAGCCCTCCTCTTGTCATCTGTACTTTCTGAGAAAGGACTGACAAGCCCCATCAACCCATACAAGGACCACATGTCTGTACTCAAAGCATACTATGCTATGAACATGGAGCCCAACTCTGATGAACTGCTGAAAATTTCCATTGCTGTGGGCCTTCCTCAGGAATTTGTGAAGGAATGGTTTGAGCAACGAAAAGTCTACCAGTATTCAAATTCCAGGTCACCATCACTGGAAAGGAACTCCAAGCCGTTAGCTCCCAATAGTAACCCTCCCACAAAAGACTCTTTACTACCCAGGTCTCCAGTCAAGCCTATGGACTCCATCACATCACCATCTATAGCAGAACTCCACAACAGTGTGACAAATTGTGATCCTCCTCTCAGGCTAACAAAATCTTCCCATTTTACCAATATTAAACCAGTTGAAAAATTGGACCACTCAAGGAGTAACACTCCTTCTCCCTTAAATCTTTCCTCCACGTCTTCTAAAAACTCCCACAGTAGTTCGTACACTCCAAACAGCTTCTCTTCTGAGGAGCTCCAGGCTGAGCCTTTGGACTTGTCATTACCAAAACAAATGAAGGAACCCAAAAGTATTATAGCCACAAAGAACAAAACAAAAGCTAGTAGCATAAATTTAGACCATAACAGTGTTTCTTCATCATCTGAAAACTCAGATGAGCCTCTGAACTTGACTTTTATCAAGAAGGAGTTTTCAAATTCAAATAATCTGGACAACAAAAGCACTAACCCAGTGTTCGGCATGAACCCATTCAGTGCCAAACCTTTATACACAGCCCTTCCGCCACAAAGCGCATTTCCCCCTGCCACTTTCATGCCGCCAGTCCAGACCAGTATCCCTGGGCTACGACCATACCCGGGGCTGGATCAGATGAGCTTCCTACCACATATGGCCTACACCTACCCAACTGGAGCAGCTACCTTTGCTGAAATGCAGCAAAGGAGAAAGTACCAGCGGAAACAAGGATTTCAGGTAATGAGACGAGATTTTTTTTGCTCTGAAGAAAGGAGATGAAAATTATTGTTGGGCTAGGGATGTAGCTCAGTGGTAGAGCACTTGTTTACTAAATGTGAAGCCCTAGGTTTGATCCCCAGTACCACAGACATTAAAAAATTATGTAGATTATGTGCACAAAGGAAAAAAAAATCTCAGTAACAAATATCAGGAGAAATAGAAAAGACTCTTAAAAAAGAATGTGAACCTAAAACTAAGTGGGTTAGAAAGCAAATAGATGAAAGTAGAACACAGTGCTCTATCTGTAAGCACAGTTGCTATTAAAATAAATAAGAAATGTAAACGTTTTTGAGGTTTATTTAGATTGACTCACCTGCTTTTAAAAAATGTATATTGATAATAATACTTTGGTAGGACTTACCTAGGTCCTAAAAGTTAAAGTTTATAACACTCACTTGCTCTTAAAGATGTTTGCAGTTTTCAAGTAAAACATCAATAAATTTGAAATATACTATATTATAGTGAAGAGTTTATTTTGAAGAACATTTAAAAATATTTTGTACATTCCACATGACTTATTACCTATTCTTTAAGCTACTAAATAATTATGGGTTTTTTTTCAAATACAAAAGCAGGTACATTTTAGCATTATGCAGTCTAATTCCTGTTTGCAAAACAGGAGCATAAGTGGCAGTACACCTCTGTAACAGCTGTTCCAGTATTCCAATTTACAGTACATCTGCCCTCTTTGTAAATGTATTTAAGCCTATTTAATCTTCTCTAATATTAATTAGTGCAAACGTAGTCTAAGAAAACTGAACTGTGGGCTAGCAAATGGAAATGTATGTTATCATGCAAGTTTGCACTCCTTTGGATCAAGACAAAATAAATATCAAGAAATTTAATAATTTACTGATCCACATTCATTATTGCTCAATGCTGAAGGCTGTTTTAACATAGATAGAACATTGATAAAAAGTGTTATTAATATTCCCTATTTCAAATTAGAAAATTAAATATAAAAATATAGCTTGAGGCTTTTAGTTGGTAGACATACATTTAAATAGATTGCATAATAATAACATTTTGTACCTAAATATAAAATTCAATTAAAATGGAGTTTCTACAGCTACAGATCATTTCTAAAGTAAAGCATGCTGGAAAAAACACAAATTCTGATGGTGAGTGTTCACCCATGGATATTTCCTGGCATAGAAAAAGAAGGATTTTAGAAAAATTTATGTTTTTTCCACTTTCAGGGCTGACCATTTCTATCTTTGGAAAATAGTAAGCTCTACCATTTAGGGCAGAGAAGGCTGATATTTTTCTTGAAATGTGAGGCTTCATATATTGTTCAGGAAAAATAACTTCTTTAAAAAACAAGATCGATAAATAGCGAACATTTTTTAGGTTTTCCAAATGTCAGCCTATGCAGAATTGTTTGGTGTAAACACAAAGAGAAAAAGACTGTGTTGAACTATGTGATTATATCACAGGGAGAATTGCTTGATGGAGCACAAGACTACATGTCAGGCCTAGATGACATGACAGACTCCGATTCCTGTCTGTCTCGAAAGAAGATCAAGAAGACAGAGAGTGGCATGTATGCATGTGACTTATGTGACAAGACATTCCAGAAAAGCAGTTCCCTTCTGCGACATAAATACGAACACACAGGTATGAGTGACTTTGACTAGCTAGTTAGAGCTTCCCGGCCTGCTGTACATTTCATAATATTTAATGAGTACACTTGTGCAACATAAGATGTAGCATATGCTGATACCTTCAACAAGGAAGAAATAATGCTTTTGCCTAGCTCAGTAGGACTTTTTTGTTGCTTGTTTATTGGATCATTCATGTGTTTATGAGTGTGCTTGTCTTCATATCTTTCAAGTTAATCTGTAAAACAAATTTATAAGTCACGGCAAAGAAATATTTAAATGGCCAGGACAATGAAATGACATGACTCAGCCTAGTTATTGAAAATATTTTCAAATTCCTAAACTGTGATGAACATTTGTATGTAAAAATGTAACGTTAAATCTAGTCAATCATGTATTAGTTTTATCACCCAAACATCAAGTAAGCCACAGTTTAGGGGTGATTTTGTTTGGTTCTTATAAATTGACCACATTTGGAATCAACTAAAAGTGTTAGTATCATAAGAGAAAGTAAAAGATCAAATGAGTTACTTCGTCTACTTATATTTGGAAGACTAAAGTTTGCTTTCTAAATTTAATTAGTTTATTTTCAATTAATGCATCATTAATCAGGAACAATTAATTGCAAAGAGTTGACAAGACAGTAGCCTCGTTTGTCCCTATGAGTAAAGAGATAGTTGGATAATTAAAAAAAAGAAAAGAAAAAAAAAGACAAAGTACCAAAATATAAAGCAATAGTATTTCCCCCAATCCATGATCTATCTGATTTGCAGCTCTGTGGCTGAGCTCCGCCTCTGTCCCGCCTTCCCTTCTCCTCTTCCTACCCTGAATAGAACACTCAGTCTCCTCGCAGTCCTATCCAGTTCTTCTCTACTAGAAATCTACATCTTGTACTAGCCGTGGATGAGGAAAGGAAGAGTGTAAAATCTCAGTCCAATTATTGGAAAGGGAAAAAAGGGGGTGGGGAGAATGTTGAAAAACATTTCACATTAAACCATTTTAATACGGAGTGGGAAAAATCAACCTAAAATTAATGGTTTGGGGGAGAAAAGTGACAAGGCAAAAAAGAACAGGACTGTGAGTAGTTCCTGTTTTATTTTAACTGCCTACATACATGGTCCCCTGTTGGATGTTGAGAGTTGTCCTTAGGATACACTTGTACGCATCAGCATGCCTCAGTCCTCACTGGGCATGTGTTGGAGTCAGCAAAAGGAACCGGAATCAGGCTGAGAGTTTCAACAAAGATAGATGAGTTCTGTCAATCAAATGTTGAGAGTATTTGTGAAGAGCACAAAACTGATAAATAACTGCTCTTACTCCAACCAATCCAGTTTTATTTTCCCCCAATGATCTGATATTCCTTGTTATTATTTTTAAAGCTCAATTAATGACACTTTGAAGACAATCCAAATCAATAGCAAATCCAGACAGCTCTGATAGTCAAGTGATATGTATAAAATGTCAAAAGTTTCCTACATTTGTCTTTTATCATAGATATTTTCTTTAGTACTAAGTCCTATTTAGGCATTTAGAGAATAAAGATATTTTCGTACCTGAATTTACTTTCATATTTTAATCAACCTCAAATATATTTTGTATTTCATTGTTCAGCAGCATTAGGCACTTCACTGAAGGCATCTTTCCTTCTCTGAATCGTTTTATTATATGACCATATGCAAACTCTATCATTTACTACATGGTGAGTGCAAAACTTTTATTTTAGTGAGGGCTATCATACATATTGACATCCAGTCAATATAATTATTTTCTATAAAGTAGATAGTCTGTAACTCCCATAGCTATATAGCTAATTGAGAGACCCAAAAGTTGACAAACAAATTAATGAATTAATTTAAAAAATAAAGTTTTTAAAAAGTAAAATGTTCAAGTTCTTTAAGATGTGAGATCTGCTGCCAGAAACATTGCCTAGCAACAGGATGCTAACCATCCAATGGTTTCTCTAAAGTTGTGATTAATTATCCTTCGGTCAGCTTCCCAGCTTGTCAAGTTTCCAGTGTGTTAACTTTTTGGTCTCTTGGCCAAACATCTCATGACATTACTACTGTCAGTGTATTAGGTTCCATGCAAGTGAAGTTCTTTATGAATTTTCTATCACTAGGATATGTGTGGAAATACAGTCCATTTTCCTATTCTTATTGGGCTCCACCAGCCTTTGTGTTTGTTTATATTAATCAGTAGTAATATTTTCAGAATGAATTAATATGAATATTGTAAGTGAGAACACTCTTGGGGTTGATTGATTCTAAGTTTGGGAAATGAAGTTGAATTGTCATTTGATTTTTATGTGTTGATTATGAGTGTGTCATTGATAAAGTGTGTTTGTTATATCTGTCTACAATTTTACATATAGAATCTTTTAAATTAAAAAGAATACTAAGAGCTACTTATTCTTAGGACCTGTGCTCTTTTGCCTCAACCTATTTTAATTTATTTCCTAGGCAGATATCAAAGTCATATGTATTGCTTACTCATTCTTATCAATGGCTTATTGCTTACTTGCTTTCTTGGGACCTGGGACTGGGTCAGAGAAAGGAAAAAATATGTAAATGTTGAATTTAATAGGATTAATTGTCATAAACAAGGACTGTAAAATAAAAAACTGGAACTCCTGTTAGGCACTGTCCAGAGCTCATTTGTACTCCACTGAAATTTAATCTGACATTTATTGAGTGCTTTTTCTGATGAGACATTGTTGTAGGTGCTTTAAAATCCATCTTATTTAGAAAAGTCATAAAAAATGTTTCTACTTTTGAGTAAAGTCTAAGTTTTAAGTAAATCATTAGTCAATTCTGTATCTCAGTTAAATGATATTTTTTTCATACCACAAACCTTCCCCTTATTGTTAATTTCAGTTATCATTCTAGCTGTGAGATGAATCATGAACCTAGATATTAGAGGAAAAAACCTTACCTTAAAAAAGTTTCGATTCACCCAGTATCAATTTGGATGTTTTTCTGAATCTTGCTCATGTGGAAATTTAATTCTAGGACATCTATTTTTGAATCAGGTAAACCAATCAAACATGTTAAAAAGAGATGAATGTCCAAGTCAGTTTCTATTTAAATTGAATTTATTAAAGACTTAATAGTGAAACATCTGGAGATTAGTAGACTATTTAGTGTAAGGTACATGTCAAAACTCTCACCTATTCCCAGATTCTATACTTTGTATGGCATCATAGCTGAACATTTTTTTCTTTCAGTTAGTCAGTTCATAATGCAGAATTAATTTATTTCTATTATGAGAATTTTATTGAACAAATTTTCTGAAAATTGTAACCATAGAATAGTGATATGATGGACTGCAGGTTTAGCAGGCATCTCCCGGCTTTTCTAACAGATCTTGAAACTTGTACTCACTGGTGAGTGCTTGTTCTCTCTCACAACATTGCTCTGTGGTTTGTTTCTTGGGAAAAGAGAGAGCCATGTCGACTGTAAAGTTCATTCAAAATGATTCACACATTTTCTCCATGAAGTGACCTAACAGGTTGACCTTTTTGTGCTTCTGAGCTCATGAGACATTAATTATCCAAAAGAAGTTGCAGGGCAATTTTGCCCATGCAAGGTACTACAACTAAAGCACCAGCTAATTTTTCATATACAATTTCTTTTCTCTCCATTCAGATTTATTCCTTCCATGTACTTTGCCCCGATGCATGCATCTTGCTAAAATCTGGGAAATTATTGAATATGTACTAATGAATAAGAATAAAATTATCTAATATTAACTGAGTGCTTACTATGAAATCCTTGTGCTGAACATTGTACAAACATTGTCTCCTTTATTCCTATGGCCAGCCCACAAGTTAGGTCCCCCAAAAGATCTTCCTTTCCCTTCAAAAACCCTGATCCTCAGAGGTTAACATACCTGAGACCTCATCACAAGCAGTTGTAAAA
>NC_135531.1:200074729-200177229 GCF_045843805.1 Urocitellus parryii | reverse complement strand
TTTAGAAAATCCTATCACCATTTCTCCCCTTTGAATGGCACAAATAAATACACTACACATAGATTTTTCTGGTTTTAAAGGCTGTAGGCGATAACTTTATTAATTCAACCTGAAAATATCAAGCCATTAAATTTTGTCTGGGTAGGATAAATCCCTGTGGCCTCCTTTAAAGCAATGTAGGTCTCTGCTGCCCATGGGGCATATCCATGTCCCAACCCACAAGAGATAGGACCAACAAACAATGAATGTGCAACCTACTCTTTCTCCTTGAAAAGAAGAAAGTATGCACGAGGGGCGAGGGGGTGGGCAGACCCTGTCTTCCCCCTCCTCTTTCCCGCTTCTCTGTCATTTTTTTCCTAATATCATTTCACAGGCAGGCTCAGAATACCTGAGTCTGAAAATATCAGGATAACACTTGTAAATTTGTGACAATCACTACAATGTCCCATATCTGAGGATTTTTAAAAAAATGCTATTTATCCACTAATCGTATTGCACATAAAAGCTGCATAATCTTCCAACTCTAGGGAAGAAGAAAAACTTTTGTCTTATCCTAAGATTCCTTTCCAAGGTCATAAACAAGAAATCCCCCTCCAAAATCAAGAGACATACATTTTAGTAACATCAGATGTATTCTCTTCTCCCTTATCAAATAGTTCTTCTTCTCACACTCTTAGCTCTTAAGTCCCACCCTTTTTTTCCCTGGAAGGAGTGGGGAGGGTGATGAAATGTTGGAACAGCTGAACATCCCTGCCCATTTTCTCAGGAGCCTTTGTATTCTGGCAGACCTGTGTAGTCTTTTCTCTTTTTTTCACATGACACTGTAGGCTTAGGCCTGAAATAACTGGCAAGAGAAATGAGTATCAGAATTACTCAGAAAGAACTAAACAAAACATGCATCTTCTTTAGCATTAATTGGACTGGAAGTAGAGTTGGAGGGCTTGCAGGAAGGAGGAAATAAGGGACTATATTTGAATAAATACAAATAAATTTTATTAGATACTTCTCACAGATAATTCAAAAAACGGTCATTTAGAAAATCTTTCTGAGGACGTAAGCCTTAATAACATCAAAACTTAGTCACAAATTCAAGGAGATTGCCCAGTCAAAAGTTTATGTGTATTTGAACTGAAAAATTGTTAACCACACTATTGCTCTAAGATGTGTGAGGCCATTCAGAGACTGTGGGCCCTGGATATGCACACAAACAAGTGTGTGTATATCTGAAGCCCCACACATTGTAATAAACACAGCTGCATTTATTTGAGTATATGCTCCCATATACACGTAAAAACATTCAAACAAACACTCGGAAGATTTATTTGCTTGTGCAGTGGGGCAGTTATTCAAATAAACATGCTTGATGCAATTATTCGAATCTTATATTGCATGTTCATCAATCACAGCACTAAAACATGTTTTTAAAAAAGAGGGGGAAAAAACACCAAAGAATTTACACAGGAAAAGTATATGTGAAAACAACCTTATTATAGATTTTATAGGGTAGCTAAAATTATGGCTCCCTCCTTAACTGTAACTCAACTATTCTGTATTCAATGACATTTGTTTCTAATGATTAATTAGTTTACTCACTTGCATTGTATTCGAATGACCACAACATTCAGCTTCATGTAATAGCAAACTTTGGAAATCTGAATTGGATAGGGATGTGAAATCTCTATATTTCAAAAGCAGAATAGTTGTTTCAAGACACCTATGTCGAGGGGATACTAGTTAAATTATTATTGCTTAAATACACACCTATAAATTTTTAAAAAATTATACATGCAACAAAACATTCCTACATTTAAGACATTTAAAAAAATCACAGGTGACTCATCGGATCATTTTATACATTAATAAATATTCCGACATATATGTGAACACATCACAAATCATATTAAACCAAGAGGCAATTTATGCCTCTCTTAAGTATGTACTGACATAACCTAATATACTAAAATGGGAAGGGGCTTTTAGTCACTGAAATATGCATCGTGTAACAAAGATGAAGAAAATATGTGGCTTGTGCCCATCATAAAGAAAGATTCAGACTGAAGGCTTAGCTTTGGTTTTTATTCAATTAAATTGTTAAACTGTGCACAGTGAATTTTTTTTTTTTTTAGAACTTGAAACATTTGTGATGTTGGCTGTTTAAATCTTTGTTACCTTCGCTGTGAATTGAAATTGTACATATTTAGTAAATCATGCAGACAAAACAAACTTTTTAGACAATATTTTTATTGAAGAGTTTTCTTTTCCTGTATCCATGTTAAAAAAAAAAAAAGACCTCCTTTCCCAAAATAAAAATGTCAATACTAAATTTAAAGAAGTATAAAGGAATGATTGCTTCCTTTAGAGCAAAATATTTAAATAAACATGGAGATAATTGGCAGCATGTTCTTTTTGGGCTAGTAGGCCGTGTCCAATTTTTTGGGTCTGATGTTGCAGAGGGCCTCTGTTTCAGGGTTGAAGATGATATATTAATCTCCGAATTAAACAAATGCTATTAAGTAACAGAAATAAATCCCTCAGTCTTCATTTGTATATGAAATATGGAATTAGAGAAATGACATTGAGATGATATGATGCCGAATATGCCACAAGCTAAAACTTTCTCTATTAAAACAGTCACCTACCACCGATAATCTAGTATGACATGTTAAAATGCTCCAAAATATTGAAAATAGAAAATGAACAACACTGTTCCCATTTGGCCTTGAGAAGAATATGACAAGGATTCTAATAATTTTAGTCAAAGAAAATGATGAGTAAAAAATACATGAAGATTAAAGCGGTGACAAATGATCTTTTAAGTATTCTAATTGGTCTTTCTCATTCATAGCTTTGATTCCACACCAATTGCAAATCCTGATGATCCTGATTTGTAAGTGCACCCAGTCAGCTTTCTCTCTTTCACTCCATGAAATATGCCTGTTAGATTTGGAACGAAGGATAAGCCCCTAACATGTTAAAAATAGACTACTGCCCTGGCAAGAAATTTAGCATTGGCAAGCACAGAACTCAGAAGGAACTGAACTAACATAAGGAAACATTCACAGAAAGATTTGTACATTATGATCCTGTTCTGACCACTTCAGAGCAGTCAAAGGGAAGTAAAGAATATGTGTGTGTATAGTTTTGCTGAGTTTATGTGTGTACATTTGAATAGCTAGTGTTAACAAAAGACAATGCTCAAGAGATGGAAAGAGAGTCTGAACAGACTTTTTCTATTTTGTTACCTTGCATAAACTGAAAATAATTTAACAGAAAAATACTAGAAATATATGAAGTTCTGAAGACAGCATCACCAAAAAACCCTTATATAATTTATAATGCCAGCAATAAAATAGCAATAATATCAAATTAACTTTACTCATTTTATAGGAAACTTAGATTTTAGTTCATCACATTTCCTTAAACAAGTATCACTTTTATTCATTCCTAAAACAGTATTATTATAGGGCAAATAATTATAGTTTTACTCCATTCTCATTTTGTAAAGGAAAAGAGAAATACAGCCTTCAAATTACTTGAAAAAATATGAATAGATAAAAAGAATACAAATTTAGAAAGGAAACTCAAGAACATCCCCATGCTCGCAGAAAACATTACAGTATATTTAGTGACCGCAAGCAACCTAGACCTTGGTTTTTACATCTCTTCTGAATGACACCACTTCCAACACAAACACCATTTCCCAATCCTTCAGTGCAGCCCAGGATTGGTGCAGACATAAAGGGAGAATACCAACTATTGAATAACCCTCAACCACTTCCTGCAGTCCTGAAACATTCTGTGGAGGTCTACCACTTCATTATTGAACATGCTTAGAAAGTGTGAGTTCATAGGTTTCCGGTGGAAGGTACATCTAAGCAAGAGGGAAAATAGGGAAGTACAAACCACCCTACCCAACTTGTTTTAGCCCTTAAAAAGCTACTACTGGTGTGAATCAGCTGAAGAATAATCAACCTAACATCTAAGTAGAAACTTTTTCTTTTTTGCCATATGAATTGCTTTTATCTTACCAAAGATAATTCCATGGAAAGGGACATTTCAGTCAAACAAATGGTAATGGAACAGTCAACAAAATCTTGGAACAAAAACAGAGTTCTGATCACAAGAACTGCTTATTATGTACTACCTTGATTTTTTTTAAATGAAAATTACAATCACGATTCATATAAATACTTCTCATGACCCCTTCAGATGCCTTCACCTGCAAATCAGCCTCTGCTATAAACTCCCTCATAGCTTGACCACACTATAACATACTTTATGTCTACATTAAAATTCTCAAAAATCTTGTTCTCATTCTTCAATAAAACTCTCATATGAGTAGAATAAGAAGAAATCTTTATGTTTGTAACACTTGGAAAAATAACAGTAGTTAATCTACCATCCAAGTGTTATAGATGAACAGACTGAAGTCTACATATCCTTGGGAGCACACCAGTTGTTCTGCCTCCCAGTGATCTAGAAAGCAGTGAAGCACAGACTTAGACTTCTGAGATCCCAGAATCTCAGTCTTCTGAAACATTTTTCAGCACTCTCTCCAAAATACCACAGTAAAACACTCCTTCAAATGGCTATTGAAGCATCAAAAGGCATGAGTTAGTTTCTCTACTTCCTGCAAGAAGCTTATTCTGGTCTATAAGAACTCTTCCATGCAAGAGTGGAATGAAAATAATCTACTTTGAAAACCTGTGTTATTCTAAGATGTCACATCATCTGAGGGCTATTAACCACTTATAGACTAGAGTCCCCTTTAACTGATACCCAGAGACATTTTCAATTTTGAGAAATACTCTTCAAAAATTACTAACTACTGTGGATACATTTTACCCACGAGTTGTTGTTGTTTTTTTTTTTTCAAAGGCTCTTGGCAGTGCTCATTTCCATTTAGGATCTATGGTTTCACCCAGCCTCTCCACCCACAGTTTTCAGCCGGAGCCCACTTTCCAAGTCCTCAGCATCATTCTGTTCCTAGACGTGACTTTTCTGAACCCATGTGCCCTGAATGATACCCACGTGAACAGAGGAGGAAAAGGGGCAGCAGGTGTGCACGGTGAAACAGGAGCAGTCAGAGATTCATAAAACTTCTGGGGGACTATTGGCATAGATGGAAATAGACCAAAGAGGGTCAGGATGTGATAGGATCTTAGACACCCTCTCATCCAAACCATTAGCTTTTCACATGCTGAAGCTTAGAGAAAATAAAACCCCAGATCACTCCATAGTCACAGGCAGAATTAGAACCAAAGCCAAGTGTCCGTCCATTTAGGCATAGATGTTTTTATTGCTTCTGTTAATACTTCCATGAATTTCTATTTATTATATTTAATTCTCTAAAAATAATACTAGATATCAAGTTAATAATGTTCAATTTACTGAGTACCTACTGTGTGTAAGGCACAATATTAGGTACAGACAAAGATGAACCAGGTGGGATTAGTGACTTCAGGTTTCCTACAAACTGATATAGACATACACAAATAAGGAGACTAAAAAGACAGGTGGCTTAGGAACTGTACCTGTATAGACATGTTTCTTCTGTATCATAGTGGTTTCCTCTATTTAAACACAAAATGACACGATTCCCTCAATTAGGTGTGTGTGTGTGTGTGTGTGTGTGTGTGTAATTTTTCTGTTGTTATCTGTCAATCCTAGGACAGGGAGCTAGACGCACTGTTCCCTGTTCCTGGGATACAGTGGTAAATAAATGACAATATCCCTGACTTCAGGGATGCACATCTAGTGGGAAAGATAGAGAAAAAAACTCACTGTGTAGATCTCTTCAGATAGTATTCTTTTGTTGAAAACAAAAGGTGACAAATATTGAGTGAAATGGAATTGCGGAGCAGGCTGCCTCAGCTGGGGCTGGGGGAGTATGGGGAAAAGCTTCTCAGAGACAGTGGTGTTAGATGGAGCCTGAAAGATGAGAAGAAGTGAGCCATGGAAAGATCTGGAGGGAGAGGGTTCTAGGAAGGAGGAGGAGCAACAGATGTAGGTACTGGAAGCAAGAATGAGTTTGGCTTTTGGAGTGTGAAAAGAAGGCCATCTGACAACACATATTAGAAGAGGGAGAAGGGTGACAGATGAAATCAGAGACATAGAGAATTCAGGGAATTCTAGGGTCCTTTGATCCAAAGTTATGTTTTTTCATGGGTGAGAAAACTGAATTCATTAATCTCTGAAGTTCACACTGTGGGGTTCTGAGGATTCACGGGTTTTTATTCTGAGTGAATGGCCCAGACATGAGCTTAGCAATCTGCTCATGGCCTATTCATAATTTCTTCCCCCAGAAATGGACAGTAACTACATGACATTCTATGCCCCTCTGATTTTGGAATAAGAGAAACCGCATTGCTGAGGCTTTTGCAAGACCACCTGCCTTGTGTCTGGTCACAGGCAGATCTGTCAGACTGAAAAGCAGAAATTGTTTGGCCCAAAGAAAGTTTCATATTTTGGAAACTGAAGCACTAGATACAGCAAACAGGATGCCACTGCGGCACGATTCTGTGGAAGCACCTTCCCCAATCGGCGTGCCCCAGCACAATCCCCACAGTTGCCAGTTTGCACAAAACAGCTGTGCTAGAATCAGGCATGAGCAAGGGCCTCAGCCATTTCCCCTTCCTCTGAACTTCTAAAAAATACAAAAACTCACAGAGCCGAGAGAGAAGCCAATAAGAAGTAAGGAACATGCAGCAGGTGGTACCATCTGTGCCCGGCTAATTCCAGCCAAAACAATCTGCTCCCTAGAGTTCCCAGTTGTGGAGAAGGGAAGAGAACTGACAGCGGCAGAGCCAGGGGAGGGGGGTGTAGGAGGGCAAGCATGGAGGCTATTATTCCGGCTTTCAGCCAGTTGGAGGAAGTAGATTATTGATGCCAGTGAACTATTATCTCTCTCCTTTTCTCTTTACAACCACTGTGGGAGATTCCTCCAAAGTCTCGCTAAGCTGGCAAGTAGACCCCACACCTGTGAGACAGACATGCAGGCATTGCTGTGAGTCTGTCACCACTGAGATGGGAGGGACAGGCATTCCCCAGCAAGACTGGCAAGCACAGCCCACCCCAAAGTGAAAAAAAAAAAAAAAAAACAAGAGGAGAGGGAGATCATGTTTATTCTATTTTCCTAGCAACCAAATTCCCTCCCTTTCGCATGTTCATTCTTTGAAAATTATCCATGGCTTAAAATGGGCTTATATTCCTCATGCTTTATCCCCAGGTTGGCATTTTCTGGAACCACATTCTTTCACTTGATGGACTTCCTCATGAGGAGCAAATCTCCTTTGGCACATTTACAATTATGGGATGAATAAGTGCAACCTATTCAAAGATAGATCAAATTGTCTGCTGTGATTAGTTTCCCATTAAGAGGGGGACAGAGAGACAGAGGGGGGGCATCTTTTGCACAGGTGGAGGAGAGAGTTATCATTTGAGGGTCCCAGAAAGACATGTCTATTAAAGAAAAAAGTCTTATCTGTTGGAGAATTTTCACTAGTACCTTTAGGTTAAGGCATGTCTCCAGATAGTGTACAGTAGATGCAAATACCTGGGAGGGGTGATACTTGCCTATTAACACCTATTATCACCTTCTCTTGGATTAATTTATCAATGTTATAGCTAAGATTTGAGCCCTTAGGGAGGGAAGCATAGATGAATTTGCCTTCATTGGCGGAAGAGAAGTAAAAGGCTGAATTTCAGGTGCTACCCCTAGAACAATGGGTTCCCCCATGAACTCCAGAGAGAATAGGAGCTAAAAGCATTCAGAAATTAAAGGCAGGCGGAGGTGGAGGAAGAAACAAGAAAGATATTCTGAAGTCCTAAAACCTGATAACCTGTGAAGAAGACCTTATTTGGAAAGAGGGTCTTCCTAGATATACTCAAGTCAAGATGAGGTCATTAGCATAGGCTAAGCTAATATGACAGATGTCCTTTCAAGAAGAGGGACATTTACACACAGAGAGAGGGTCATGTGAAGACAGAGATAAAGACTGTAGTGGTACATCTATAAATCAAGGAGTGTCAATGATGGCCGCTATCCCCAGAAGCCAGGAGAGAGAAATTGAACACATTCTCCTTTCAACCCCCCCAGGCAGAACTTCCCCTGCCAACACCATTATTTGGATGTCTCTCCTCCAGAACTATGACGGAATATATCCATATTGCTTTAGCCACCTACTCTGTGGTACTTTGTTACAGCAGCCCTTGCAAACTAGTACACTCTCAAAACAAACCACAGTCAGGCATGGAGTGTTTACACTCTCCCGCTGGGTCAGAAAAATCAAGATCAATTTCTGATCTAAGTATTCTCTTGGTGGTGGGGCTTTAGCAGATAAAACAAACATCAACAGGGATATCCCTTTTGGTTTTGAGATACGTGTCATCAGGAAAAAGACAAACTGCCTGCTCTTCCTCCCAAATGTCTTCTATAAGGTAATCTTTTTAATTAGGATAATTAAATTCTTGTTTCAAAGGGCACTAAAGTGCAAGCATTATCGTCTGATTTCCTGTAAAGAGTATTTTTCCTGCCCCCTGTTCCACATGGTGTCCATTAACAGGAGAAGCACCGAGTGAGTCAGACATTATGGCTACAGGTTTGTGGCTCATGTCAGCACTAAGAAGAGGGAAATGAGAAAAGAAAACATAAATTGGGAAAACAGTGTCAGAGGGCAGGCCAAGATAATGGAAGAACCAGAAAGCAGAGGAAAAGGGTGTTGTATGGGAACCAAAACCTTGCTTCAGGTAGGAAATGTCAGAGAAAAATAGAGGAGCATTTTTAAATTAAGGGGCAGGAGGAATCTAAGCAGATTTTTTTTTTTTTTCAACTTAAGTTGCAGACATAGAAATGAGTGTGATGTGCCACTCCCCAGATTCATTGCTTTGGTATGATCTTAACCTTTTCCAGCTCTAAGTCTCCTGTGAAATTGACTAATAATTCCTGCAATGTACTTAGGTCACTGAGATTTAGAAGAATTTTGGGTGTTCTGTGAGTGAGGCAAGACGGGAGTGAGTCAACTGGCATGTGCTTTGATATATTGTTCTGGTGGCCAGTGGCCTATAGCTGGGAACCAGTGAGACCAGGCAGTGGGGTGGATTCTCAGAGGAGCCCATGGGCTCTGTTCCACCCCATTACTCCACGCCTGCCTCTGCCTGCCCACCCATGAGTGGACCACAAAAGGCACAGGTAAGGAAGCCAGAGAACAGTTCACTGAACATTTCTCATGTCTTTACTAGAAAAACAAACTTAACCCTGTGTCTCCTTCACAGAAGGCCACATGCCATCCTTTACATTTTATTTCAGGAAGATAGTATATCATCTTGAAGGCCTTGTTAATGTGCTGTTTCTCTAAGGTTTGTGGTATTTTTTATATGCCATTAGTCAGTTATTGCTTGTTTCTAGCAATAACAATCCCACCTAATGTATTTAATTTGTTTTGAAAATCATAACACATCTTTACACATAGAAAATGCAGCTTTTAATCCCATTGATGACTTCCTCCTTAAAATTACTCTTTTAAATCCCTAACCACATTCTTCTTGGTTTTCCTCCTACCCACTGACCAAGATTTGCTTTTTCATTCAACCCTTAAATAGTAGCATTTCCAAGAGCCCCTCTGGGGCTCTTTGCTCTACTCCTTTCCATCACTGTGCTTCTGTGACTTCTTCAATACCCACAGCTTCAATTCCTGCATTTAAACCAAAGACTCAAAAATGCACCACCCCAGTCAGACTTCCTCCTGTGCACTATATACCTGCCCATTCAAATGAATACCCGGCGGCATTGCTGCCTGATGGTTTCAAAAGCACCCCAAATGTGACTTATCCAAAATGAACCCGGGCATATCTTCAGAGTCATCCAGCTAGGTCTCCGAGGGGTTACCAGGTCTGAAGAGTCTAGCCACCTATTATCTCTTCTTCCTGTGTCTCTCTAGCACTGTTTCCTCTCCCCTATGCCAGGTGGGTATCACACTGTGGTCACACTGGTTCCAGTCTCATCCAAGTCACTGTCTGGTTCTAAGGCAGCAGGGAGCCAAGTGATCACGGTAGGTGGATGGAGGGCTGACAGACTGAAGGATGCCATCCTTTATGTTTCTTTAGAGAGTTTCAAGATAGCCTTCAGGTATGTCTTACTTTAACTTTATTACATCACATTTTTAGTTCTTATGGAGATATATTTCTTTCAAAAAGGCTGAAGCGAATGTGCTCCAGAGAAATAACTGGTCTTCTCACCTTCACACCATATTCTTAACTACCTTTGTGGCTTATTGTTTCATAACACATTCCATATATCTACGTTGACCAAAAATGCTCTCTTGGGTCTTTTTTGTTTTCACTTCTACCTTCTACTTCAACCGCCTAAACCTGTAAGTTCCATAAGGGTAGGGACTATTTTATCCTTGTAGACCCAATTCTGTGAGTTACTGCCCCCAAGGAGGTCTTTAGTAAATATCTCCTGGATTAACTAGTACAAATTTAATCATACAAAAACCCTCCTTAAAAACCCTTTCATAGTTCTTCAAAGCACCCAAAATACAGATAATGTTCCTTAGCTTGGCCTACAGAGTTTTCATAGGCTCATGCCTCCTTGACTCCCTTTCCATGATCTCTCACTATTTCACTGATTTCACGCTTCCCTCTATTTTCTTTTAGCCTCCAGAACATAACTCAAGGGTATCCTTCTTTAAACAATCTTCCCTGAAACTCTAATCCTAGAAATGCTCCTCCTCTGGGCTTTAGCAAGTATCCTATGTAGGCAGCATTAGTGCATTAATCCAAGGGCTGGTTTCCCAAAGATGATATGTTCCTAGAGGGAAGAGACTGATAACACTGACTCCAGAGCCCAGGAGAAAACCTGAAGCCCCATAAGAATTAAGGAAATGTGAGAGCATTTTGAAAAGATGCTGTCAGCAACAGTAGTCTCCCAAGGAACCCAGTCATTAGCCAAGCAGAAGAACAATTCAAGGACAAGACAGAAAACAGCATAGAAAGCTTGTGAGGTTAAAATAAGGACCTGTGGGAGGACCCAATACAAACCCAAAATTCATCATTTAATACACCTGAAGATGGCTGAGAACTGTTTACAAAGGTTAGTTACATCAGGGCACAAGTATTACCTGCATTGAACAATTTCACTTCTCAAATAACTACTACTTATGCAGAGCAACATTGACTCCTACTACTGACATCCAGATATTGATTAAATTGTAAAATTAGTGAGGCAAAACTTGCTGCAACCTGAGTGGAGTTAAGTCAAAGGAAAACGTGAGTAAATAAGCCCTCAATCAACACTGAATTCTAGCATAGCCTTTGAACTATTTTAGCAAGGACTCAGATGAGGAACATGAACCATATAAAAGAGGAAGAAGCCCGAAATAAACCAGGATGCATTTTCTTCAACTTCTCTGGAGTTTTTGATTACCTCAGTTTCCTGACAAAGCTTTGCTGATGTGAGTAATTTACAGTAACCATCAGCAAGATAAAAGAAGATTTGTGTGGGACAGAAGTAAATTTGGGTCTGACATGACTAATATATCCTGCAGTGAAGGACAGCAGGAGGCCTGAGAAAAGGTACAACTTCTATTAATGATTTTTGAATAAAATGAAGCCAAATGTATATAAAATAAAACTGTTGAATATAGTGGCTTCCTGTTATTTCCCACAAAATCTATCTACTTCCTCCTAAAGTCCCAAGAGAATTTTCATAAGGACTCATCCAAAGATGCTACACAAGTTCTACTGAAGAGGCAGAAGAGGTGCTGTGTTTGTATCTGAAAGTTTGGTTGGTTGTTTTTTTGTTTGTTTGTTTTGTTTTGTTTTTGTTTTTGATCCTGGGGGTTTGTATGGTTTATATGTGAGATGTCCCCCAAAAACTCATGTGTGAGACAATATGAGAGGGTTCAGAAAGGAAATGATCAGGTTGTGGGAGCATTAAATTAATCAGTGGATTGCTCCCTGATGGAATTAACTGGGTAGTAACTGGAGGCAGGTCAGGTGTGACTGGAGGAGGTGAGGTATTGGGAGCATGACGTCAAGGTATATATTTATATCTGGCCAGTGGAGTTTCTCCCTCTGCTTCTTGATCACCTTGTGAGCTGCTTCCCTCTACCATACTTTTCCAGCATGATGTCTGGTCTCACCTTGTGGCCTGAGGAATGGAGCCAGCTTTCTACAGACAGAAACTTCTGAAACCGTGAGCATGAGCCTCCAATAAACTTTTCCTCCTCTAATAAAATTGTTCTGGTTGGGTCCTTTTAGTCACAGCAGCAAAAAAAGCTAAAAGAGGGTTGCACCCAGGGCTTTGCTCATGCTAAGCACGTGTTCTGCCACTAAGCTGCAACCCCACCTCCATATCTGAAATTCTTATGGCACAACACATTATAAATACCCTGTAAGTTTGAAGAACTGTAATTTCAAAAGAGGTAGCAGATACTTACCCTTGCTTTAGACAGTGTACAATTATTTAAATGACGCTCAGAAAAACAGAAGGTCATAGACACAATAGTCCTCTTGAGAACAGGAATCCTCTGTAAATTAAGAACTACAAGTAAACTGAATTTCTTAAGTTACAGATACAACTACAAAACTTTTTTTTTTTTTTTGCCAGTCATGGTGACAGTGCCTGGTAATTTGTATCAGCCTACTCTGCCCCACAACATGAAGCCTTCAAATCACGAAGTCCTCTGGCTGGGTTGATGGAGAACTTTAAGGTTTCTCAGGGTCAACACTGCAAGCTTCATTTCTCATCATCCAGGACCAAGTCTGCATTGACCACAGGCTTTCCCTGAAAGTTGCGTTTCTTGATTTCTTCATGAAATTGCTTCTATGGACTGATTCTCTCAGGAGTTTGCTTTTTCTCCTAAAGCTAAGTGCAGCAAAAACTGAATTAAAGTGATGGTTCAGACATAGTTTCCTCATCAGTAAAATCAGAGTCTGTAAAGAATTCTTAGACTCTATTCTAAAAAGTCTGCTATCTGGGGTAGCTTCTGGTTAAGGGAGTTTTCTCTGCTTAACAGAAAGCTTTCAGTGTGGATCAGAGTGCAGGCATTCTAGTGAAAAGAACTGGGTTCGAATTCCAGCTCTGTCCCTTCCTAGCTGTGAGACCTCAGCCAGGTAAATAGGAACAATACAAAAAAAAAAAAAAAAGTAGGAACAATACAAAAAATTCACAGGATTGTTGTGAAAATAAAATGAGACAATATCTGTGGAAATTATCAACATCACAGGCACTGACAATGGAGCAAAAGTAACCACTGATTCTTCTTGACTTGGTCTACGCTTTTTCTTTCTTTTTTTCCCTTTTGGGTTTACGAGAAGCTTTTCTTTGATAACCTATTCTTATAGTTAGATCCACAGAGAGTCCTCTGGTAAGAACACAATCATCTTGGTACTTAGAAATTTTCCAGTATGTAATTTTGGGGGGACCAGGATAGTCTCAAGATTCATCCTCAAAGAGACCTTTTGTTTCCTGGTTGGCATTAACCTTGGGTTCTCAAAGAGAACAGAATGCTTAACAATTACCCATCCAAAGAGAGGCCTCAGAGCTTGAGAAATGAAGAGTTTGCTCTGTGTCTTTCCAGATGTGCAATGTGTGCACGGCTCTAAGTAGATGATCCAGGATGATAATAAAGAAGTCACAAGGGTGAACCTTTGTAAGAGGGCTGCCAAGGCACTGCTCACAATTCAAACCTTCCTGTTAGCTTTTTTGCATATTTTAAAGACAGATTTTTAAATCATGGGATAGCCTTGTCTGTCTGATTAATCAGTGTATATGGGGAACCCTCTTGCATAACTGGAGAGACTCAGGAGGGGAGCTGCTAGAGAGAAAAACTGGTGGTCCCAATAACAGGAATAGATTTTTATTTTATCATTATTGTTTCCCTTTAGCTAATTTTGATTCTGATGAATATTGGGTTTTCTTTGGTACTTTTTGTTCCATGAATTGTTGTTTCTTTCCTTTAGATATATTGTTCAGCCAAGTATTTCTTAAACCCTGTTAAAATAACACTATGATAATCCATGTAAACAAACACTTCCATGAAGATTGGCTCAAAAAATATATGTAGATGTCAACCTGAAAGATCATTCCTATTGTAAAAATGAAAAGATTTGAGTGATAGACAATATGCTAAACCTTAATAGTAATTTACATGGATTATAACATATTTTAGTTACTTTCTATACCTCCAACAATCTAAATAGATTGCAGGCTACATCTCCAATCAAACTGATTTTAAAAGGTCATTTGTAAAGCAATATTTATCAATTGCCAGTTAATGGCAGTCATGGTTCTAGACAACAAGACTAGACATGGAAAAATATGTGGACGTTCATATGCAAACTGACATGGAAGGAGTTTTATGTTGTTCTGTGAGATCTCTGACTAGGAGACCCTATGAAATCCTTCAGAGAAGAGGAGCTATTTGAGTTTAGTGCAGGAATTTATTGGGTTGGAAAAAGAGCAGGAAACGTGAGGAGCATGGCATGCTGAAGCAATGACATCCTCACAATTTTCTCTGCACTCTAAGCTATCAACTCCTTCGAATGAGACAAAAATAAATATATAAAATTCTCATTATAATCATTATACGTCATTAAATTTTATCCATTTTCCTTGTTATTAATTATCTGCTTCTTACAATTGATAATTAAGAAGTAAAATTGAGTCAAGATATTGGGGCATGACGTATATTGCCAATGAACAGTCTCCTTGCATTTCAGGGAGAGAAGAAAGAAAACCACTCTGAGTTGCCCTTGACAATATAGGTGCATGTGGCTGGAAAGTAGCCATAGCAGTAAAACAAGTGCTGAATACAGGTCATCTCCACTTAGACTTTGACCTTTTACCTAAAACAACACCTTCTAGTGACTTCTAAATGAGGATGTTTGACCATTAGTAAGCAGTTAGGACTGAAACCTTGTTTCCCATGAGGTATAAATAAATGGATGCTTAATAAGGACATTGTCTCGTAAGAGCAAACAACATGAGAAACGTTTGGGGAAACAATTTAAGCATTTTAAATGAAGTTCTTGTTGCAGCTCCCCTTCCTGAAGATGGCATTTGAAAAGTTACCCTTTCTAGCAGAAAATAGAATAGCTGACAAAAGGAACCACAACTATATCTCAACTGGCAGCATATTTGTATGGTGTAGAGTGATACATATGTTCACCGCCCTTTGCTGGTTAAACTGTATTTCATTATCAACTCCTTATTTCCACTTCTAATTCTAGCAGAATTACTTCCTATAAACAGGTCAACTCTAGTAATTTTGAGCACCAGCATTTGTTTAAGATGCTGGATCCCAACTTATTAGGCAATGTTTTCCCTCCTGTTAACTGCAGCCCCTGAGGCACATGCTTAACAGGTCTATTGTCAAAAATGAGGAGAAAAATAAATTTGATACCAATTCCAATTGCATTGTGTATATGGATATCTGTGCCATCTGTGGTTTAAAAAAATGATCTGTGGGATTAGGAATGTCTATTTCTTGTTATCATAGTGTAATGAACCTTGATCATTTTAATACTATGATGTTGGAGACTACCAAATGAAAATAGCCTCCCAAATTTCAACATTGTTATTTTTAATTGAATTCATTTTACCTAAAAACTGCTATAATTTATTTAAAAAGCAGATATTTCCATGTGGCTTTCTTTTGTTCTAGCTTAACTTTCATGGGAGTGTAACATTCCCTGTTATGAGTTCAAGCCAATTGAGACTCCGTTGGTGCAGTGACGTTCCATACTCCTGAGTTACAAGACGTGGATGCTGAGTTATTCTAGACAATGGCCACCAGTGAAAGAGCCTTAATCAGGAAACCATATCCTGGTGCCTCCCACAATGTCCAAAGTCAAAAGTATTTTTATCCACCTCTTCTTCTCTATTATGGTTTGAATAAGAGGTGTCCCCTAAAAGCTTCTGTTAATGCAGGAATATTCAGAGGTGAAATGATTGAATTCTGAGCGCTGTATCCTAATTAATCCATCCTAGTTTGAATAGATTGATAGGATGGTAATGGGCAGGTGGGCCATGGCTGGAAGAGGTGGGTCACGTGGGGTACAGCCTGCAAGAGTTGTTCTTTCCTGCAGCCCCTCCCCACCTCCCTTTCATTCTGCTTCTTCATCCCACCATGAGCTGAGGATCCTCTGCTGGATCCTTACTTCATGGTGTGTTGCCTCTCCTTATGCCCAGAGCACTGGAGTGGGCTGTCTCTGGACTGAGACCTCTGGAACTATGAGTGTCAAATAAACTTTTCCTCCTCTAAATTGTTCTTGTGGGGTATTTTGGTCACAGTGATGTAAGAACTGACTGAAACATTCTCTCTACTTCTCTTATTCTATCTATCTATCTATCTATCTATATCAGGGATTGAACCCAGGAGCACTTAACCACTAAGCCACATCCCCAGCTCTTTTTATATTTTATTTTGAGACAGGGTCTCAACAAGTTTCTTAAGGCCTCTTCTAAGTTACTGAGGCTGGCTTTGAACTCACTATCCTCCTTCCTCAGCCTCCTGAGCCATGGGTATCTACTTCTCCTCTTAACAACTCTTTCTCTTCCTTCTCTTTCTCCTACTGTGTTTTCCACCTCTTCAATATGGCCTAAAAATGGACCAACTTCTTTTTCAGAGTATTATGCATTTATATCTGAACATTTAGCAGAATAAAGTATAGTCAGGAGGGCTGGGGAAATGGCTCAGCGGTAGAGCACTCACCTTACATGTGCAAGACTCTGGTTTGATCCTCAGCACCACATAAAAATGAATGAATAAAATAAAGGTATTGTGTCCAAAAAAAATAAATAAATAAAATTTTTTTAAAAAGTATAGTCAGGATTCCTTTATGTAATAAGAGATCCCAAGTGAAGAAGTTTTTGAGAAAATCAGGCTTTGTCCTTGAGAAACCAGTAGCATCACCAAGACATTGGAACAGCTGCCACTCAACTAAAAGTTCTGGGGTCTCAAATTAAAAAAGCATATGAACTGGACGTAATGGTGCATGCCGTAATCCTAGTGGCTTGGGAGGTGGAGGCAGGAGGATTGCAAGTTCAAAGCCAACTTCAGCAAGGCACTGAGCAACTCAGTTGAAATTTTGTCTCTAAATAAAATACAAAATAGGGTTGGGGATGTGGCTCAGTGGTTGAGTGCTCCTGAGTTCTAATCTTCAATACATACCACCCCACCACTGCCAAAAAAAGAATGCATATGACCAGGGATATTCTGGGAAGAGAGGTAGGAATCCATACTCTAAGAATTCTCTTACATGCTAAGATGAGATTAGCATGTAGCAACGTGCATAACTCAAATTTTGGGTATAAAAAAACTATCTTTACTTTTAAAATAACTCTTTTTCCATTCTCCTTCCAAACGAAGGTGTAAATAACTATGCTAGATTTTCTCTTAGATAAAATTTGAGGCGGCAAAAATAGACTAATGCTATTTCAAGTGTCAGAGAACCAATTCTTTGGGAAAACAGTGAATTTAAGACCAAAGTTTAAAGAGAATACCTTCAAGATTCCTCTTAGAATCAGACTTTTTAGATTGAGGTCTAAAGCTAAAAAAAGATTAACTTGGATTTTTCCTTAGTTGATAGAGGGAGGAATTAAAGGAGGGAGAGAGAGATGGGGAGAGGGAGAGGGAGAAGGAGTGGAAAACAGAGGGAGGGAGAGAGAGAGAAAGAGAGAGAGAGAAAGAGAGCAAAATATAGAACTGGACAGATATAACACGGTTGGGGGGTGCGCTACAGGACATAGAAGAGTTTGCAAAGGACCTGTGTGACTCAGGTTCCCAAGCTGCTTACTATAGTTAGTGAAGAGGACAGTGGTCTGGAACCAGTGGTCTAAACCAAGGCTCTCAAATGACATTAGAAGCTTAGGTACTTCCTCTCCTATTAAAATTTGAACAAAATAAGCTGGGTGCCATGGCACATGCCTGTAATCCCACCTACGAGGCCAGTCTTGGCAACTTATTGAGACCCTGTATCAAAATTTAAAATACGGAAAGGGCTGCAGACACAGCTCAGTGGTAAAGCACCCTTGGGTTAAATCCCCAGTACCACAAAAATAAATAAATAAATAATGATTGAAAAATTGAAAAACATTTCAAGACCAGATTTATACATTTAGTTTAAAATTATTTATATTTAACAAACTAATGGTCTTAACACTCTGCATTATAATCTCATTTGGTTGAACTTGTCAAAGATCTCAATTAAGGAAGCAAAAGAATGGAATGCATTGATAAGCTTTGACCAACCACGATTAATTTCCTGGATTTGGGAGTAGGGGCCATCCCATTTAAACCATATAGGTGGGAATTAGGGGTGAGATGTTTTAAAGTAGAAATCTGGGTTCCTGAAAGAAAGAGGAATGGATGTTGGAGAGGACATCAGACTCCTATTATTACACTTAGGGCAGAACCATCTCCTAGGTTAACTCATTCCAAGAAAGAGGTATTTAAAGCTGTAATATCCCAGCCTCCAGAAATAGTAGCTACCAACTGAGAAGAGGCTCTTTCCAAAAATGTGATACCAGCATATTTATGATAATTAATTGTCCCTGACACTCTTTCTATAAGAACACCCATGTCTCATAGGGTTCCTGTATGGGGAGCACAGACCTAAGCATATAACAATATGTTAGGTTGCAGATTACATGAAATTTCCATCATTCTTCTCTCACCTGAAAGACTAGCAAATGAAAGTGAGGATTTGTTCCCTTAATTTATAAACTTAAAAGAGAATTGTCAATTTTCAATGTTTAACTCTTAGAGGTAACAGATAATTATGCCATGCCTCACAATGGACTGAAACTCATTGGGATGCTTTGCCACTGTGCTTAAGAACTGCTGTTGTAGAGTCAAAGTTCTCTAGAAGATTACAGCATTTTAAAGTAGTTTTTTTTTTTTCTTCATCATAGAGCTTCAAGAGTCACTTAAGGATTCTGTTAAGAGTAAATCTACCCCAATTGAAAAAGAAAGCCTCTTAAAACATGGTGAAAAGAGTATAGGCTTTATGGTCAGAGAGATATAGACTTTAATCTAAAAGTTGTCTCTAACTTATATGCAAACTTAAGCAATTTGGGGTCTCATTGAGTTTCAGTATCCCCATCTATGAATTGGTAAATTGGTAAATACACTTATTCCTAGGTTGATGGTTCAAGGATTAAATTAAGTCAGATATAATAGATATACAGTAAATAAATATGAGTCCCTACACCCTGTTTTTAGGTCTACATATTTCACAAACTAGCTCACATCTTTGACAGAAACTGCCTGTGACAAATTATTTCATATGTAGGTAACAGATGCTGCTATTTTCCTCCCCAACAGCTATTTCTCATTTCTTTTTTATGAACAGAATCCTGATGTTGCTCAAGTAGGAAACAGCAGGGAGCTAACTTAGAGATACTTTAGAAAAGGTAGAGCCCTCCTCTATTCTAAGTGGATGCACCTTGACTGGTCTAAGCCAACCACAGAACTCGGTAAACTGTACATAGATGCCAATGGTAGAGGGGTGAGCATATGACTTTTTTAGTCAATGAAAGGAAAGGGGAAGTATATTGAAGGTCCTCTTGGAGAAATTGCCTCACTGGTAAAAGAAGAAAAATGTGTGAAGAATCACTCCCTATTCTCTCTCTTTTTTTTTTTTTCCTACCTTTTAAATAATTCCTGGGAAGACGAGACATGTGGCTATGAAGCAACCATCTGGAGAACATGAGACACTCAGAAAGAAAAAAGGATTCCTAGTATCCATTCTCCATGACACTGTGCACAACACCAACTTTGAAACTACCTTTCCTCAGACTTTCTGTCAGATGATCCCATGTAACCTTATTTCTGAAGCCACTTTTATCTGGTTGTTCTATTACTTGCAGCCAAATTCATCTTAAATGACATGGAGAATTTTGCCAATTTTGAGCTAAACATTTCCAACTAATTTAAACCACAACAAAAGTTTTTAAACAATTGAGATATCGAGGCAACTTTCTCTGGTATTGGACACAAAAAGAACTCAATGCCCTTTTCACCCTTATTTATTTATATAGATGTTTAAATAAGCATTTATTGAAGGCCTCCAGTGTGCAAGACACAAGGATAAGCATCATCGGGACAAAGAGAAGGCTACAGAGATGAATGAGACCTGGATCCTGTCCTAAAAGAAACTTACATCCCAGTTGAACAGATAAGAAACAATAAAACAAAAGCAATATCCGTAGTTTTTGGCCTTAAAAGGAAGCTGGAATCCATGTCTGTAAATCACTAAAATCATGCACCTCTCCACATTTTGCATTTTTATTTTTATATGCCCAGAAACTTGAGCTAAAAGTGGAATAAAAAGAGAAAGAAAGAGAAATAATGAGGTATTAGAATGTAATAGGAGACTTTAAACAAGAGGGACTGAGTCACACTCTCAGGTTGGAATATAGGGGCAAATGTGATTGATGCCTTAGCTTGGGGCCTCTGGAAAAAAGACAATGAGAAATGCAGTTTGCTCTACCTGGCTTCTTTTCAGCTTAGGAGTTGGAAAGCCTGGATTTCTAGGTTTTCTGGCTTTAGTACAATATAATAAATAAGATTCTGGCAATTTGTGTTAGATTCTTGCACTGGGTCAGCAATTACTATGTGAGAGAGCGCTTCAAAACGACAATCCTCTACACAACACTCCAAACGGCTTTTCATATGCAGAAATATTATGTACTTTGTTCTTTGGTGTTTAAAGCTTAACTAGACAGAAATGACTCTTCATCATCTACAAAATAGCTAGAGCAAGCCCAAGACAACTCCCCAATGTAGAATAAAACCCAGCATCAAAAGGCAACATTTTATAGACTACAGACTTGGGAGCCTGACAGACCTGAGTGCAAATCTCAGGTTCACTAGATTTATTCCCATGACGCTGGGCAATTTACTTTGCTACTCTGAGCCTCAGTTTCCTCATTGTAAAGTGAGGTCACAATACCTCCTTCACAGGGTTGTTATGATGATACATGTGGACAGTGGCTGGCCTTAGCTTACATTCTCAAATAATAATACTTAGTCCTCTTCCTCTATCTAGCTTTTGATTTGTGGTTTATTTTAGGTTTTTATTCACAGAGTCAACTTCTATATAGAAAGCAGCAATAGCACAAGTAATACAAAGTGGCAGATAATCCCAGACTTACTAATTTTTTTTTAAAATTTTTGAGTGCTTATCTGTAATTACATTTGATTAAGGATCAATTTTAAGAAAATGCATAAGCCTTCAAAAATTCCCATAATCCCAATTAATTGGAATTAGTTGGAAAATGCTCCATTTTGTCTCTTTTGGGGAATGATTTTCAATACCCAATATGAAGCAGGTACCTACTATGTGTCTTACGTTTTCAAAGAAAAGGAGAATGCAGAGGGCTGTGGGGAAATTAAAAGACTTCCTCGTTTTTCTCAAAGAGCCAGTGAAACCTCTTAACTCTCTCTTTTCCTCTCCTCCCTGTTTTCTTGAAGTGTATGATTTACACTCCTCCAAAAAGGTAGAGTTAAGGCAGGTGGAGTCTGGAGAGGGACATGTTGTTTTTGTCCTTCAGATTCCTGTGACTTTGTACACTGTAGAAGACTCAATGGGTCAACTAACTGTATGTAAGGAGTGAGATGTTATTCAGCAGAATTTCAGGGGCAGGAAGGAATGCAGATACTCACAAGGGGAAAGAACAGATTCCCCTTTCCAAGGAGTCAGCAAGCGGGGGCCACCTGGGGAGTATGTATCTAAGGATGTAGTATGGGAGATGAGGTGGACAGAAGAGAGAAAAACATTAGTATTCCATTGAGGGGGATATGGGAGACACATTTTAATGGGAAATTTTAAGGAGAACCAGAGAAAGAGTTCTTGGAAGCTTTTTGTGGGATACATGCTGTGAAATCCCTTTTTTCACCTCTTCACTTATGGTAAATATCTCCATTATTCATCTGGATACTATAGTCAGATAGGAGTTTCCCTGAATATGACAATTTGAGGAGGAGGCATTACATGTCACCAAAGTAGTCAGATAAATAGTAACAATATGTAAGGAAAGATGATGTTAGTAGATCGAGCTGCCTCCCTACCCCAATCACTTCCTGCCTGCTCCGTGAAGTGAGTCCTTACTATTTCTTCCAAGAGTGTCATTGTGAGAAAAATAGTGAGCTTTTAGAGAAATATTTATTTAGAAGTGGAGAAAAGAAGAAACTTTGAAAAGTATAGTAAATGTAGAAAAAAGTAAAGTAAATATAGTAGAAGTAAATACAGTAAAAAAAAAAAGTAAATATAGCTAATGGCTAATACTAAAGAAGGCTTAGAAGAACATTTGGTGTCCCTCATCTTAGAAATTTCTTACCCCCACATCAGCTCACAGAAAGGAGGAGGAAGGTGGGGAAGGGAGGAAGGAAGACAATTCTCCATACTCTGGTAAATCAAGGACCTCTTATTGATTCACTTCTAGAGCACAGAGTAGATAACCAGAGATGTGTGGGAGCTTAAGGCAAATAGGGAGCTGTATACTGAGAGGAGAAGTACTAGGAGATAGAAGAAGGGAAGGGATATTGTGAAGAAAGAAAAACAAAACAAGAAAACTAAGTTCTAGCTTCACTACCTCCCTGTCAGGAGATCTCTGGTTTCTGTATGCCCGATTGATAACTCTGGTTCTTAAATGTCAGTGTTCATACATTGAAATTTCATGAGAAGCTTGCTAAAATATACATTCCTGGTCATGATGGTCTCAAATCCTATTTAGTAGATCCAGGGTAGAACCTTGGGATGTACAGTTTTCATGGAATTCAGGTGACTCTAATTCCATTATGCTTTAAGAAACAATATAATGAACTACCTAGAGGCATTGATTCATCAGTTTTGACAATACAGATGTTCCAGAAGAGATGGTACTGGGCTTGTTAGACCTACAGATAAACATGAATTGATCTTCTTCAGATATGATTCTCTTCCCTCTGCATGCTCTGGACAACATGACTCTGATTTAAAATGTTGATTTAAGGATGGAGGTGTAGCTCTGTGGTAGAACTCTTGCCTAGCATATATGTGTCCTTGTGTTCCATCCCCTCAACAACAACAACATAAAAGTATTGGTTCAGGTTCAGGCAGCTCCCTGTGCTATGAATTGGATTACTAAAAGCAGCTGCATATACTGAAAGTGCATCATACATAGCAACTACTGATAAAGCTTAGTGTTTCAGAAGTAGTTCTCAACAAGTGTATCACAGCATCTTTTGATTATGTGTCACCAAATTCAGATCAATGGGTAATTTTTATTTTTGCAACAACAAATGATGTTGATTTTATCATATGTTTTAGAAGGAATATTGAGCTGAGTAGGTTGGTATTGCAGAGTAGAGTCCTAGAAAACTTGCAAATAGAGTTAAAATGTAGCATGAGAGCAACATGGTATCTCTGAAAGTTGCATATTGTCTAAAACATGCAAGGACTTTGCCTTAGAAATATATAAAGTATCCTAAAATAGTAGATGACAGTTCTATGCACCTAGTAACATGACACTGTTAGGCTATTGAATGTAATAATTATGGACACAAAGGGAATTCTGAGCAGCTACCAAATCTTCTAGAATCCAAAACTGTTTGGGAACTTCAAAACTAAGAACCACTGCACTACATGGGGATTTGGTGTTGAAATTCTAATCGTACCTCACTAGAATATTGAATATAAGAAACTCAGCTTTCAGGCAGCAAAACCTGAGGAATGGGTGGAAGGAAAAGAACAGCAGATAAAAGCATACAATGGAGGAAGGATAGCTTCTTCAACAAATGGTGCTGAGAAAACTGGAAATCCATATGCAACAAAATGAAACTGAACCCCTTTCTCTCGCCATGCACAAAAGTTAACTCAAAATGGATCAAAGAGCTTGATATCAAATCAGAGACTCTGCGCCCGATAGAAGAAAAAGTTGGCTCCAATCTACATATTGTGGGGTCGGGCTCCAAATTCTTTAATAGGACGCCCATAGCCCAAGAATTAATAACAAGAATAAACAAATGGGACTTACTTAAACTAAAAAGTTTTTTCTCAGCAAGAGAAACAATAAGAGAGGTAAATAGAGAGCCTACATCCTGGGAACAAATTTTTACCCCTCACACTTCAGATAGAGCCCTAATATCCAGAATATACAAAGAACTCAAAAAATTAAACAATAAGATAACAAATAACCCAATCAACAAATGGGCCAAGGACCTGAACAGACACTTCTCAGAGGAGGACATACAGTCAATCAACAAGTACATGAAAAAATGCTCACCATCTCTAGCAGTCAGAGAAATGCAAATCAAAACCACCCTAAGATATCATCTCACTCCAGTAAGATTGGCAGCCATTATGAAGTCAAACAACAATAAGTGCTGTCGAGGATGTGGGGAAAAGGGTACACTTGTACATTGCTGGTGGGACTGCAAATTGGTGAGGCCAATTTGGAGAGCAGTATGGAGATTCCTGGGAAAGCTGGGAATGGATCCACCACTTGACCCAGCTATCGCCCTTCTCAGACTATTCCCTGAGGATCTTAAAAGAGCGTACTATAGGGATACTGCCACATCAATGATCATAGCAGCACAATTCACAATAGCTAGACTGTGGAACCAACCCAGATGCCCTTCAATAGATGAATGGATAAAAAAAAATGTGGCATTTATTCACAATGGAGTATTACACAGCACTAAAAAATGACCAAATCATGACATTTGCAGGGAAATGGATGGCATTAGAGCAGATTATGCTAATCGAAGCTAGCCAATCCTTAAAAAAACAAATGCCAAATGTCTTCTTTGATATAAAGAGAGCAACTAAGAACAGAACAGGGAGGAAGAGCATGAGGAAAAGATTAACATTAAACAGAGACGAGTGTGGGGAGAGAAAGGGAAAGAGAAGGGAAATAGTATGGAAATGGTAGGAGACCCTCAATGTTACACAAAATTACATATAAGAGGTTGTGAGGGGAAAGTGGGGGGGGGAACAAGGGAGAGAATTGAACAACAGCAGATGAGGTAGAGAGGGAAGATGGGAGGGAGGGGAGGGGGGATAGTAGGGGATAGGAAGGTAGCAGAATACAACAGTCACTAATATGCCATTATGTAAAAATGTGAATGTGTAACTGATGTGATTCTGCAATTTGTATTTGGGGTAAAAATGGGAGTTCATAACCCACTTGAGTCAAATGTATGAAAGGTGATATATCATGAGCTTTGTAATGTTTTGAACAACCAATAAAAAAAAAAAAAGAAAGAAAAGAACAGCAGACAGAGCCAGGACCATGAGGATTAGGTACCTAGAATGAAGATCCGATTCCACATATCATCTACCAATTTAGAACAATTTTGATGCTTAGGATCCTAATGGGTAGGGCAGACCATCAAAAATCTCCAGGAAAAGATGTTATACATAACTAAGTAATTATAAGCTTATGAACAATTTTCTCCAGCTTAAATTGAATATTCTGGAATTAGATTGATTCTAAGAACAGTAGGTAAAAGGTTCACTGGGAAGTGATCTCAAGAGATAGACCTGCATGAAAATAAGGAAGAGGAGGGTTAGGCTGGGAAGAAGAAACTGACCTGCAATTTGATTGGTTCTGGGTCTTCACTGATTTTTCAATGTGTGGGGGTTGGAGCTGGGATGGTCACTTAGAGTTGTCTCAAAATGAGGCATAGGAACTAATTTTTCTAGCTCCTCATAGCTACCCTGGCCATGGCCTTCTCATTGGAAAGGGCTAACCTTGGGCAAGTCCAACTCAAGGAAGGGTACCTCTGTGAGATTTAACAGCTGATTTTCCCAGGAGCTCAGGGAGAGGCATATCAGCCTTAAAATGGGGGATGTGGCTAGAGCACCATTAAAGTATTATGTGCGACACCAATAATACAAGGCGGGTTGGAAACCACTGAGCAGGGTTTTTGTGGCAAGATTAGTAAGGAGAGGTTAAAAAAAAAGACAAGTCCTGCCCCCCACAGGAAGTGGCTGACAGAGGCTAAGCAAGTTACCATTGTCCTAGAGGCATTGGATAGCTTTGGATGAACTTCCATTCCCAGTAGGAAACTGGGGACTATTTCAGGACATACGACAAAGCCACTTTTAAAAGAACTCATTCAGGAAAACTTATTGATATCACCATCAATGGTTGAAGGCAGCAGCTCGACATATACAAGCATCAGCATGTGTAAAAGAAAGAATCCTACAGTCTCCAAAAGCAAGGCATAGAGTAATTGGAAGTATTCCAGATGCATGGAGATCTGGTTTTGGCCCAGTGAGTTACTAGCAGCCACTTCTTCAGAGCAGGACTGTCATATTCATTAAGGAGTTCCCATCAATATCTATAGGAACAAAATATTCAACCTTAATCAATGGTCTTCTACTGATATTATCTGCTATTGATAATAGATATCATATGTGCCATGATACAAAGGTGGAGACATGAAAGTATGACACCAATGACATCCCCAGATTCCCTCTGTGTTGTCCTACAGTTTAGAGCAGAGTCCATAGGCTGAGTGAAGCCACCAGACTCCCATTCATGGATCAGAATATATATACTTACCTCCCTGGTCATTTTTCTAGGTTCTGAATTTAAAAACTAAAAATCTGGGCCTTCAAGGGAATAAAATGACCACTCACTTTGTATTAATATTCATAAAAAAGAAGAAAGGTCAAAATACTTATTTCCTATTACTTAAAAGATGGTATCAGTTCTTTACTACCAGCCCTCTCAAAGTAATCCATGTTTTACTCCTGACCTTATGGCTTAATAGTCATATATATTGCCCTTTCTGCCCCTTTTGCCCTCCACTTCCCATTTAGGTACATTTGGTGAATTGAGTAACATTTGAATTTTGTAGTCTTAGCACAAGGTTATATATCTTAGGTATACAATTCATTCTTATAGTCCTTTCCTGTCTGTCTTGAAAAAGTCATACTCATCAATGCCAATCTTGAGTTATCACATGGAGAGTTTGTAAAGCCAATTAACTCAAAATTTCCATCATGTATAAAGATTTATGACTACTCCAATGACGTCTTGCCTTGCTAAAAAGCAAGCTCTGAGATTGCTAAGGCAAGGTATGTCTTCAAGGATGAGAAAGCAACTTCGAGAAAATGACATTAGCTCATCTTTTCCTGCACTGATTATTTGAAAAGAAACCTTCCTTAACTTATGCATTCATTTCCCTTTATGTCATTTGTATGATATATTTTAATCATTTTAATAATTTATAGGTAGATATTCAATGTAATTCTATTGTACACTGGAAACACTATGTCAATGTTTCTGTTATCCTGGAGAAAAAAAAACAGAAATGTGTTTTAAGTTATAACAACAGTATCTTTTACAGTGCAACAATAAAAATTTAAGCTCTTTATTTATAATATAGTTAATACAATGATCTACAGTAATGATCATTTAAACATTATTTAAATTATATCACTTATAAATTGCTAGAATGTTGAATGATACTCATATAATTTAAGTTTGATAGTCTAATCAGACTTTTCACATGAAAAATAGAGCAAATAAAAGTCAAATTTAAAAAAAAAATGTTTTGAGGGGTGTTTATCTTGAACAAATTTTCCAAAAGATTAGGCATTTTTCTAAAAGAATAAACAATAACAAAAATAATTGAATCGTATCACCAGGACTAAACTGTAGAATTCAACAAAGAAAAATAACATTTCATCCATCAAAAGGATTTTGTCATGATATGATTGTTTCCTCCCTTCACATGCCCTCCATTTCATTCTTTTGAATGTAGACAAGTGATAATTCCCACATGGAACAATGTATCACCTCCGTTTCCTCATCTAGGCCAAAATTCAAGGCCTGGTATAGAGGGAAGGAATTGTTAATGTTTCAGGATAAACTCTAAAGATAGACTCATGCTGCTTTACCCAGAGAAAATTAACATTTATTGAGCACTTACCTTTATTGAGTCAGGCCTAATGTTTCAAACCACCATTCATTCAATAAACATTTATTAAATGTCTACTGTGGGCCAAGCACTGCAAATACCAAGAAGAATAGCTCATATTCTGTGTCTTCAAAAGGTGTACTCTGGTTCTGTAAAACTGATAATCATAGCTCATAAACTAAAAAAAGTACCAACTTGTTCATTTTACTGTGAAGATGAGGAAACAGAGAATAAGAAAGGTTAAAAGACTTGTTGCAGGCAGAGTTTACACTCAAAGTGCATGAGCACATAAACTCCATTCTTGTTCCATGGTCTCCTTCTTGTTGCTGGATATAACATTTTTGCACTCAATTTGGAGTGTGAGTGTGGGAACTGAAATGTCAGTGAAGTACTCAATGTCAAAACACCGTGATATGTAGTCTGAAATGCTTTTCTTCACTATCTTTTTTTTTTCATTTTCTGTGTATCTATTGCTTATATAAAACTGCCTACAGATGGTTCTTTGCCTTCACCACAAATTAGGAAAGTAGAAAAAACTGTATTGTATGACAAGCAATGTAGTTGTTATTTGTTGGTGCTGGTTTTCAGGGGAGTCAAGACTGAGCAAGCCATAACATTTAGACTCAAACTCAGGGTGAATGATGTTCAATAGTATGTTAGCTGAGGTTCTTAAAAGTGACTCAGGCTCACATCTTCGCAATCCCTTTCTCCCTCTGAGGATTCTTAGTACTAGTTACCATTATCTAGGCATAAGTGATGATGCTAGACCCAGGCAAGCTTACACTGTGGGGGGTACTTTGAGAGAATGACCTAGGCCCTGGCTGAAGGCCAACTCCATTGGAAACTCCCCTCTAAGCTGTGCATTTTTAAGCTGTGGTCATCTTTGGGATTTCCCCAAAAAAGTTCTCTGTTATGGCAGAAATTTAACAGACCCATTTTCAGAATACTATACAAGCCAGGCGGTCATACTATATATGAAAAGAAAAATTCTTTACATCTTAATTTCTCTCTTCTTCTTAAAATTTTCCTTATTCTTAAATCTTTTCTGATTTGCATGTTCTTTACTTCTTGTCTATTTGCATATTAAAGTCTTCTTGTAAAGTGTTTGTTTTCTCCCCAAAATGATACACTCAACATTTCCTGACAGTCTATGTCCCATAGAATTCTAGGTACTTTTGGTGTATTATAACCAAGAATAAAGAGAAAGTTCCCAAATAGCATCTGAAAGGCTTCTAAAGTAATAGGAATTACAGACTAAATATTTTGTCAAATACAATGATACAATTCAGGTTTCCAGAAAGCTGTTTCTTGGTTAAAAAGCTGGAATATATATATACACATATATACATACACACACACACACATATATATATGCACAAAAAGATGTATTTAGAAAAAAACAGATCATACATACTTAAGTTGTTTTTGTCAGAGCACTAGACTGGATTTTATTTATTTTTCAGCAGAATAAAATTTTAGGCTTTGGAAATGCTTCTAAGAATGGCAGACAGTTAGGAAAGAGAAAAAGATCCTCACTGGTAGAAAGGTATCAAACTATCCAAGTTACTAAGTTATTGTTTTATTTTTATAAATACGCTTCTAAGTATACTAGAGGACTAAAAGTATATTCAGAAGTTACTGCTCAAAAACTATCTGTGACCCAGATAACTGTTTGGATTTGCATGAGATGTTTCCAAAGCCGTCCGGGAAAGCCCACAAATTCAAAGCAGCTTCTTTATCCTCACCCCATTTCTGCTGAGTCCAAGAACCTTATTTCATTTCCTGCATGGTAGGCATTTTTTAGGGACTAGGTAAGCCATGACATCTGCAATGCTTTTCTGAGTCATTGTCGTGAAATGATACATGCTTGGGTGTAGTACAGCTACTTGGTTCCCAGAGAAAACAAACAAACAGAAGTCAACTAGGAAATGGAGTTTTGCTAAAAACAAAGACAAGATACAATTCTAAAATTTTTAAATTTATTTTTAATTAACTGGGATGTTGGTTTTTAAGTTTCCAAATGGCAGTTCCAACCCTGAGAAAATGTTTTAAATGAGATCTTTTGCTCTCTATGCCTCATTTCAGGCACATGCCATTGTTTGTAAAGGAAGCTGGTCACGTTTCTTACAATCAGGTCTGTGGTTGGAAGATTGGACATAAAGCTCTGAATATAATAGATCAATGAGGCACACATTCATAGAAAAAAAAAACCCTTCATTAGGATATCCTTAAAAACGATTTCATCATTTTTATTACCTACAAAATATACTTTTATTTATTTTATTAACTATTATACATAACAGTGTGCTAAGTTCTAAACAGTTATAAATATGAGTAAAACATAGTCCCCCACACTCATAGAACATAAGAGTATAGCATAGGGAAATGAGGATGAGATACCATGCAAAAGTCTATACCTTTAGTATATTATAAAATTATAAATACAATACACAGGATTTCAGGGGTATATAAGGAAAATAATGTATGTCTACTACTAAGTTGGAATAGAATATATTTGGGAATATGATTAAGATTCCTCATGTCTTTGCAGGAAGTAAAGTCAAAAGTATTTTTGAGAAATTCCTACAACAAAATAAAAAAAAAATTCAAGTAAATGAGTAATTTTGCCTATCTCTTCTCTGAGGAGAAAGTGGGTAGAAACCAACTTTTATCAGGTACTTACATTTTTTTAGACATTATTCAGATAGTAAATAATTTAATCATAATGATATTCTAGCATAATTTGCTTCATTTTTAAGAATAACTGAGAGGTCAAGTAACTTGCTCAAGGTCACAGAGGTAAAAAAAAAATGGGAGAAGCACAGTGCAACAAGCTAAGAAGCTTCCACCATGCCGTCTTTAATAAGGAAAGGCTGAGGAGAGGAAACTTTAGGGCATATGAAGCAATTTAGAGATGAACAGCAAGCTCAGGCTAGGTTATGCTGAAGTAACAAAAAGCTACCAAGTCTCATTGGTTTATGGGAAGATTTTACTCTTTATTCACATTACATGTCAGCTGCCAGCCTGCTAGGAAATTTGTCATGAGTTATTTTCACTATGGGGTCCAGGTTGAAAAACTACTCTATCCTTAACTCTATAGCAGAAAGGATTGTTAAAACTTCTGCTGGGAAGTGGCACACATTACCTTTACCCTCATTCTGTTTGCCAGAGAAAGTCATATAAGCTAGTGTGATGTCAATGGGGAAGGATCAGTAGTCTCTATAGTGAGGACTAGCAAACATTCTAAACAAGAATGCAATCTATCATTTTCTGCCCTCTTGGTCACATGATAGTAATGATAGTATTCCCTTTTTTTTTTTTTTTGTACAATGTATTTACTCTTTCCCCCAAAGAGGGGAGACAACAAAAATTTCTATTTATTCATGGTATCAAACTCAAAGTTCAAGATTTTGTGATACTCTATCAGATATGAATGTTGTTCATTTTCATCCAAATATGAGTTTGATAAGTTATTTACCTTCTAGACATCCAATATATAATAACAAAACAAGGGTGAGATAACCTCAATAAACATTTTCATGTGGAAAAGGAAGAAGAGGAGACACACAACAATCTATAGTCAGTGAAATCTTAAGATTCCTTGGGCAGCCACAGTGAGGGACTCCTGTCCTGAGGGAAGCTTCCTGTTTCAGGTCACTATAGATTTGGAGTAAACCTACACTATGTAACATGGTGACATGTTTTGCATTGGAGACAAATGTAAAAGTTTGATTTTACCTGCAAAACAGAAATTTTAAATAACTTAAAGCAAGTCTTAATCTGGGCCACTGAAAGTGACCAACAGCCCTGTGATCTGTTAATGTCTGAAGGAACACAGAAGGAGAATTCAACAATACACGATTGAAAGTAGTGACTAGAGGAACTGCAAAATCTTTCCATGTTTATACCTTTCTGAGTTCAGTATTTGGTTAAAACAGAATTGGCAGATAGAAGTGGAACCTATTAAAGCTAGCAATATTCTCTATCCTCAATGTTTGGGAATATGATGATACTCTACATAGACACTGAGAAATAAGATTTCAGAAAGAAGAGAGTGCTTTGATTTTGGATATTTTAGATTTGCTTAAATGCTCAATATTGGGCTAAATTCTGTGGTTAAGAGAAGAGGAAAGAACACAAATGTAAGAAATATGTTTGGACATGGAAGCTTATAGGAATAGATAAGACTAACATACCAAAAGCAAAGATTTAGACTTGGTTGTTGACCTGCTTCTAATCAAGTTTGAGGTGCAAAAGTTAAGTCTCTTTCCTGTTTCTGATGGTGCAGAGGCCACACCTTCTCTGTTTTGGTGTTGTATATCTTTTTTTTTCCATTAATTAATTACTTTTAATTAGGTATATATGACAGCAAAATGCATTTTGATTCATTGTACACAATTGCAGCACAACTTTTTATTTCTCTGGTTGTACACAATGTAGGGTAACATTATATATGCAGTCATACAGGTAGCTAGGGTAGAGTCCATCTCATTCCACCATCTTTCCTGTCCCCAAATCCCTCCCCACTCGTTCCTCCCCTTTGCCCAATCAAGTTCCTCCATTTTTCCCATACCCTCCCTCCCCCCACCCCACCCCCCCGCCTCATTATGGATCAACATCCACTTATCAAAGAAAACATTAGGCCTTTGGTTTTTGGGGATTGGATTACTTAGTATGATATTCTCCAACTCCTTTCATTTACCTGCAAATGTCATAATTTTATTCTTTTTTAATGCTGAGTAATATTCCATTGTGTATATATACCACAGTTTCTTTTTTTTTTTAAAGAGAGAGAGAGAGAGAGAGAATTTTTAATATTTATTTTTTAGTTCTCGGCGGACACAACATCTTTGTTTGTATGTGGTGCTGAGGATCGAACCCAGGCCGCACCATGCCAGGCGAGCGCGCTACCGCTTGAGCCACATCCCCAGCCCTATACCACAGTTTCTTTATCCATTCATCTATTGAAGGGCATCTAAGTTGGTTCCACAGTTTAGCTATTATAAATTGAGCTGCTATAAACAATGTTGTGACTGCATCACTGTAGTATGCTGATTGTTAAGTCTTTTGGGTATAGACCAAGGAATGGGTCAAATGGTGATTTCATTCTAAGTTTTCTAAAGAATCTCCATACTGCTTTCTAGAGTAGTTGCACCAATTTGCAGTCCCACCAGCAATGTTTGAGTGTGCCTTTCCCCCCATATCCTCATTAACATTTATTGTTGTCTGTATTTTTGATAACTGCCATTGTGACTATCATGAGATGAAATCTTAAATTAGTTTTGATTTGCATTTCTGTAATTACTAGAGATGTTTAACATTTTTTCATATATTTGTTGATCAAATGTATGTCTTCTTCTGAGAAGTATCTATTCAGCTCCTAAGCCCATTTATTGATTGGGTTGTTTGTTTTTTGGTGTTAAGTTTCTCGAGTTCTTATAGATCCTAGGGATTAGTGCTATATATGATGTGCATGTGACAAAAATTTACTCCCAAAATGTAGGCTCTCTTTTCACGTCTTATTTCTTTTGCCAAGAAGAAGGTTTTTAGTTTGAGTCCATCCTCAAATTATTCCATGAAATAGAAATAGAAAAGGAAGGAACTCTTCCAAATTCATTATATAAAGCTTGTATCATCCTGATACCAAAACCAGGCAGAGACACATCAAGGAAAGAAAATTTCAGACTAATATCCCTGATGAATATTGATACAAAAATTCTCAATAAAATTGGCAAATTGCATATAAAAACATATTTTAAAAAATAGTGCACCATGATCAAGTGGGGTTCATTCCAGGGATGCAAGGTTGGTTCAATATATGGAAATATAATAACTATAATTCATCACATCAATAGACTTAAAGATAAGAATCATATGATTATATCAATTGAGGCAGAGAAAGCATTTGACAAAATACAGCACTGTTTCTTGTTCAAAATACGAGAAAAACTAGGGATAGTAGGAACATACCTCAACATTGTAAAAGCTATCTATGCTAAACTCAAGGCTAACATCATTCTAAATGGAGAAAAATTGGAAACATTCCCTCTAAAAACTGCAACAAGTCAGGGATACCCTCTTTCACCACTTCTATTTAATATAGTTCTTGAAACTCTAGCCAGAACAATTAGCCCAATGAAAAAAAAAAATTAAAGGTATATAAAGAGGAAAAGAAAAACTCAAACTATCATTATTTGCTGATGACATGATTCTATACTTAGAGGATCCAAAAAACATCCCCAGAAAACTTCTAGAATTAATGAACACAAACCTTCCTTGCTGAGGCATATTCTTTTTTCTCCAAAGTAGAGTAAAAGGGGCACAGGAGATTAGAGTAAGGTTGATATAATCTCAAAATCCTAAACCACAAAGAAGACTGAACAGGTACATGTCTGAGTGAACCACAGTCATAGAGGGGCATTCTTAGACCATGACCAGTGAGAACCCATTCACTACCATCAAATAGCTTATTTTTCACATTCTCCTTCTCCAAAGCTAAGTTAAAACATTATCCTCTATGCTACACCACAATGATGTAATTCTTTTTCAAAGTAATATGCTATATATGTTAACAGGCAATGCATTTATTCTTATATGAAAAAGAATAAATGTTTTAAAACTTTCCATGCTTTCATTTCTAAAACAATCAACAACAGCTATCGCCCATATTTTTAAAAGCTTGTTGTGAAGGATCCTCAATAATTTTGAAGAATTTAAAAGGTTTCTGGGAACAAAATATGAAAATACCTGAGCTATATTATTTACTTTACCTCTTCCTCATGCAGATCAATTATTTCTGCCCCTGACTGTACTTCACCAGCTATACACAATGAATTTTGTTAGTTCAGCCTGGGCCCAGGGGCTTTCTCTTGGTATTGGGAGTGGCAGGTGAGCCCACTGGACTTGAAGCACCATAAGCATAGGGACTAGGACATTTTCCTCCCTTTGTCTCCAGTGAAGAGTCTGTCACATGGTAGTTGCTCAATTGTTCAAAGTTTGTACATAGGAATAGAAGTGATAACATAATTTCTTGATATAAAATAGATTTCTTGCTTTGTTTATAGTCAAATGAGAAAAGTGATGTTAATGAGGCTAAGAGAAGACAGGACTAAGGTGACCTACCACCAATATATTTGAAAATATAACAAGAGAAAGAGTAACAATTAGATTTGAGGGCTTCATGTGACAACACTGAGCTAAGCAATTTATGCTCATTATCTCATTTATTTCTAATGTTAACTCTAGGAGTTAGTCTTCTCATCTAACATATGAAGAAACTCATAGTTACAGATGCTGAAGCACAGTTTGCCTAAGGTCACACACTAGTAAGGGGCAGAGCTTAGATTGTGACTTCCCTAGAACATACTAGAATGGTAAGAACTGTTTAGCATCTTTACATCTTTCTGACATTTTATTCTTACAACAACCCAGAATAAAATGAAATTACTCAGGTAATTATTTCTATTTACAAATGTGGATACCAAGGTCCCCCAGAGCTATAAACTTAACATACGTTTCAACTGAACCAAGTGAGAATAGACTCTGTCTTTCAAGGAGTAAAATCCTACACAGTGTCACGAGCAATAGATGAGTGGAATACAATTACTTGATGAGTGAATCTGTGCATATAAACTAAAGAGAAAAGTTAGGTCTATGCAGGATGGGAAGAAAAAATAGTAAGAGATCATCCATGGAGAAAAACTGGGCGTGTAGAAAAGGTGGGAAAAAGAAGAAAGAAAGATTGAATTCTTCTGCAAACCATTTCAGTCCATAGTGATCTTTTTCTAAGGCAGGAGGAGAAGCAAATAAGATATCCAAAGATTGGGTATGTGCTTCAGTTTTTTGACTAAGCTAGCTGAATGGTTTAGGGCCATTCAGTCATAGTATTCCTTAATCTGATTTTCTATCAATAAAATGAGGAGTTAAGACAACATCAATTATTTTCCACTTCCTCCCTATACCACTCAATCCCAACTACTGATGAATTCTCAATGCATCCTATCTTTCAAAAAACAATAAAGTATATACAAATTACTCTTACCTATTGCATGTAATGCACACACATAACTATCTTTTTTTTTACAAAAATTGGATTATACTATGTGTAATTTTCTGCAACTAACATTTTCCAAGTAATCATAGATCTTGAAGATCTTTCCTAATAGCAATATTGATTTATTTCTCTTTTCAAAACAGCTATTTATTATCTCATTGTATGAAGGCCATATAATTTATTTAGACAGACTTCCATTGAAAGACATTTAAGTTGTTCGTCATTTTTTGTTATTACAAACATTGTCAAGTGAACCTCCTGAAGCAGTTTAAATCTTCAGTGTTGGGCAGAGAACACATCGTTTTTGTAGAATTCCTGGAGCATTGCCACGAAACTTCAAGATTCCAAGAAGCATAGTATGAAAACCACAAACAAGATGATCTTCAATTGCCTTTCCTCTCAGTTATATGAAACTCCATTAACCTTTAATACTTGCTTCTTTCTCTTATTATTTTGCAGTATCTCCTAATAGTTTTGTATGAGTAGATGTCTTGTCTCCCAAACTAGACTGTAATTGGTTTGGGTCTCTTTATTGTTTAGAATCTCTTTGCATTTCTCAAAGGCTGGCCTGGCATTTAGTAAAGTATAAGAAGTGCTCCATAAATACATGTCAAATGTCAATTGAAAGAGGATTTGGGTTGGTGAAACAGAATACTTAGCTATATTCTCTGTCAACTGTGGTTGTTTCCATAGAAGTGAGCACCTGCAGTTAACCTTGATTTCAGTAAAGAGCACTTCAATGAGTTAGAGGCAGTTTAACTACATTCTCACTCAGATAGGAGCATGAAGGTGAAATGAGTAATTCTTCTTGTATGCTTTACATTTCTAGGGTTGCCGGCCATGCACTATCCCGGAGGCACCATTTATGTTTTAGTCTATGTAAATGGCACCTGTTTGGGTTGTACTCCATTTGGCTAAACTCACAAAGAATGTACCATGGCTTGTCCTCTGTATTGTTGTACACGATGTTGGTAATATATATCACACCTTACTTTATTCCCAGGAATTTGGTTCCATTCATCATTCTTTCCATTACCTGAATCTCTAGTGCCTCCAATTATATTCACTCTTCTCCTACAAACATGCTTATGTATCTTTTATCATTAAAATAGTAGCAGTGATAATCATGATGACAACAGTATTAGTGGTGATGATAAATCCCTCTGCTACATTACATCTCTCTCATACTTCTTGAAAGGATGGCCTATACCCCCCTGTCCTTAACTTTACAACCACTACACTGGGTGATTTGGGGTCCTTATCTTACTTGATTTCTTTGTGTAATGAGCCAGTATTTACTTCATCCTCCTTCTGGAAACTCTCTCCTACCTCCCCTTCTGTAGCATCACTCACCTCTGGTTGATTCTAGCACTCTCTTCCCTTCTCACACTCCTTCAGGAGCTCCTGTCTCTTCAACTCAGCCCTTATATCTTGTCCTGAAGGATCCACCCTCTTGTTCTATCATCTTTACTCTGGTCTCTTTCAGATTCATTGCACTTAGGATAAATGGCTTCTTCTAAAACTTGCTTTTCCATACTTTGCTGAATAACCACCATCTACCAGATGTACAAGCCTGAGAAGCTGGAGGCACTTTCCCCTTCTTTCTCATCCCTAACATCCCATGAGTCACTTACCTCTTGTGTATGCTCAGATGCATTTGTGCTTTCTTTACCCCAAGTCCCATCTTTACCCCAAGCCATCATCTTCCAGGATGATTGAAGTGCTCTCCTAATAGGACTCCTTGCCTTTCTAATTTGTTGTTCTTCAGGTGGACTTTCTAATTCATAGGTCTGCTCAGATAAATGGTATTTATAAAATTTTCAATGGTTTCCTACTCCATTCAGGATTAACTTTAAATAGCTTGGTACAACCCTCCCAGCTTCATCTCCTGCCACCTCTTCTGCTATGCTATCCTCCTTGTGTTTATGAACTCACTTTCTTCTTGGAATATGTTTCCCACCTTCCTCTACTTTTCCTGGCCTTCATTTCTTTCTTTGTTATAACAGCTTTTATCATTCTTTTTCATTTTATTATTTTTATTTGTTCTAATTAGTTATACATGACAGCAATATGCATTCTGATTTATTGTACACAAATGGAGCACAACTTTTCATTTCTCTGGTTTAACATGCACCTAGGATAATGATGTCTATCTCATTCCACGATCTTTCCTACCCCCATACTCCCTCCCTCACTCCCCTCTGCCCAATCCAAGTTCTTCCATTCTTCCCTGGCCCCACCCCCCATTTTGGAATAGCATCCACTTATTAGAGAAAACATTTTTTGGTTTTGGGGGATTGGCTTACTTCATTTAGCATGATATTCTCCAGTTGCATCAATTTTCCTGCAAATGACATAATTTCATTTTTCCTTAAGGCTGAGTAATATTCCACTGTGTATATAAACCACAGTTTATCCATTCATCTATGGAAGAGCATCTAGGTTGGTTCCACAGTTTAGCTATTGTAAATTGAGCTGCTATAAATATTAATGTGGCTGCATCACTGGAATATGCTGATTTTAAGTCCTTTGGGTATAGACTGAGGAGTAGGATAATTGGGTCAAATAGTGGCTTCATTCCAAGTTTTCTAAAGAATCTCCATACTACTTTCCAGAGTAGTTGCACCAATTTGCAGTCCCACCAATGATGTTTGAGTGTGCCTTTCCCACCACATTCTCAATAACACTTATTGTTGCTTGTGCTCTTGGCATCGTTCTTATACATCTATCTCAAGAGCCATCTCCTCTATTTGCCCATGTGTACTGCAAAATGACTTTTTCTCCTCCCACTGAACTATATACCTTCTGATGTCTTTTTCAACTTTTATTTCAAATACTTAAAACATAGAATAAATATTAGCTGGATGAATGAGTAAATAAAGTACATTTTGATAGGGTTATTTTGAGGAATTATACTTATTTAATCCCAAGTACTTAAATCTTGAAAATTTAACAAGTTAAACATAATAGGCTTTCATCATTATTATAAAACTTTGGATTTTGCTATAATTGGTAAAAATTATTTCAAAGCAAAGGAAAATTAATTTTGAAAATATTTCTCCTTTTACTCACCCTACTTCCGTTGTATCATTAGAACAAACATGGTAAATTACAATTTTTTTATTTCAATTTTTAAAAACATGAAGTTGATAACTATCTTTGTTGACTTTTTGTAATACGGCCAAATAAAGGCCAATAAAAATTGTTCAGAGAAATTTGGAGGAAAAACAATTTAGTAACACCTTTCTCTTTGGGGGGTGAGATATGAGTTATTGTTAATAACTCAAGTTATTAGCCTTTTGTGTTTGTGTGTGTGGTACTGGGGATGGAGCTCAGGGCCTCATGAATGTTAGGCAGGTACTATCCCACTCTGTTACATTCTTAGTCCATATATTATTTTAATTGTGCAAATTTATGGGGTACATGTAATAACTTAATATATGTATACCACATGTAACATCTTTTTCTAAAATACAATGGGAGACCTTTCCTTTTTTGGTATTGACTCTGATCTTCTACGCCCTTTCAGTCTTGTTTTTCTGTATTCCTGTTTCTCCCGTGAACTTCTTATCTCCCTAATCCCTTCTCCTGACTATTCTTGCTTTATCTCTCACTCCACTCTTTTCCTCCAGATTTTCTAAGCCCATCCCTTGCCCAAGCTGGGCTCCCCAGGCCTCCCTTGCCCCCTGACCCTCCTTCCTCTGCAGGACTGTATTTCCCCTGTCTCTTGTCTGCCTCCCAGCAACCTAAGCAGAACAATGCTAGAAGTGGAACTGGCACTCTGACAACAAGGAGAGCAGTTGGAAAGAAAGTTTTACTCATAAAGGAGGAGACATGTATCTTAAAAATATCAGTGGGAAGGTGTTTGCTAAATCATCTGCTTCTTCAGATGCGGAACTTGAACAATATGGTTTCCACTCTGGTGGAGGTGGGAAAGAAACACCGACTTGGGCTAGATGACTGGGCAGATGCAAGGAATTATAGACTTCAGTAACTTAGCCTTAAATAAAATTTAAGATTTTCCCCTTTCTTTGTTCTCTCTCTCTCTCTCTCTCTCTCTCTCTCTCTCTCTCTCTCTCTCTCTCTCTCTCTCTCTCTCTCTCTCTCTCTCTCTTTTCTCCTGAAAGCCCCATTGCAGGAATTCAAAGGGCCAAATCCTGCCCTCTGTGAGTCATGACTCCCTGAAGCCAAGGAGCTCATATGTATGTATTCAAAGGAAGTATTGGGCCTCAGGGACTCAGGTTAAATAACAACAGTCCAGTCGTTTGTTTACTTATTTGCTTAAACCTTTATAAAAGAAGCACAAGGCCTGCTGTACCTGAATGCCTTTTTATAATCATCTTAAAAATACACAGTAGAATTTAAACTCCCACAGTAGATCTCCAGCATTACAGCATAAATAATAATAGTCTGTCTTACCCTGGGTCCTGAGTCTAGGAGAGAGTCATAGGAAAAGAGGCAGGAATGGATTTCTATCATGGTTTTACTGAGAAAGTTCTGTTTTTATCCCCAGGGAACTCAACACAAGGGACTGAAATTCACTGTTCCCTGTAAACTGCATGAAATGCCTAAACAGCTTTGATTTTTCAGAGCTAGTTTGAAGGTGACAAGGGCGACTCTGCCTGCTTTAGGAAAAACAAATTCCACCCCTGGAAGACTTTGCCTAATAATGCCTTCTTTCCTACTTCTCAGGTCCTTTCCTCCTAGTCTCTCTCAGGTTCTCCCTGCCACACACAAACAAAATCCAAATTACGTCTAATATCAGTTCTCTTTGCTGTCATTCTAAAGGTTTTTTTTTCCCCCCTATTCATCCAGAATCAATGCAATTTATTTTATCAAGATAATAACTATAGCAAGCCTTTTTTTAAAAAGGCAACTTCTCTCTAACTTTTAAAATGTTGTCTACTGCCATTCCTGTTATAATGTACTTTAATTTGTTGTTATTGTTGTTGTTGTAGATGGACACAATACCTTTATTTTACTTATTTTTCTTTATGTGGTGCCAAGGATCACACCCAGTGTTTCACACATGCTAGGCAAGCCCTCTACCACTGAGCTAAAATCACGTCCCTGAAATGTACCTTTTTACTTTAGAACACTTTTACTTACTTTTTTTTTTTGTGTGTGTGTAGAAGCTTTAAAAATGCCAACCATTATACCACAATAAAAATACAGAGATAAAGTAAAAAAAGTGAGTTTCCCCCAATTCTTTTTCCTAGAGGCAACCACTCTTAACAATTCCCAGAATATTTATATTTCAAATTCTAAATGTAAAATGAAATATTGAAAAGGTTGACTAGATAGTATAGACTGTTGTCTTTTTTCCAGACGTTACTCAGTTCCCTACTCCCCAGGGAGGTACTTAGGGGCAGACAGGAGTGTCTAGACACCTCTGGCTTTTTCTAATATCAGCCCTGGAATGTGGCACCTTCTCTACCCAAGTATAGATCTGCCTGCTGGCAAATTCCTTCTCTCTAGCTTGTCCTTATTTTTTGTTTTACTGCCTGAACACAAGTGGAAATGTCTTCTCCCTTTAACTCCAACTACCCGCAAGATGTCCACATGCCAGGGTTAAGAGTTCATTTTCATACTCCAACCTTTGTTTTTTTCCCCCCCCTTTGGGAGTTGACACTTTGGCTCATATGGTGGCATTAGGGTTATGTTTCTTTCTGTGCTTACAGAGGACTAAAGTAAGTCAACATTAAACAAACCAAACTTTATAACATTAGCATTGCCCATAGTTAATAAGAAACAGTAAGTTTTTGTCATAATAATACTAACTACATTATTTATGTGAAGGGGTTTTTATATCAAATTATAAGGCACACAATATAACTGTATCATTCATTATATGTTATTCATTCATTCATCCAATGAACATTTATTGCCTAACGAACTTTACGTTGTTGTAAATATGATTTTATTACATATGCATTATATATTATGTTGTAGGTGGAACCCTCTCCTTCTAGAAACATGTTCATTCTTTGGCATGACTACTGCTTCAAATAGGCACTCTCCAACTCACCTGCCTACATGAGCTACCATATTTAATGTGACTCCTACACACTTGTTCATTATCAATGGACCCTGGACAGGTACCTGAACCCAATCTAAGCTAAAAAGATTACTTCTCTGGAAGTTTTTTGAATGGGAACTGACAGAGGGTCTGTTTTGGCCCTGAGGGGAAACTGTGGGAATGGGATCTGACTCTGGAAGCTCCTGGCTCTTTTGTCTCCCACCACATGGGACAGCAGTAGATCTCTTCCCAGTGGTACCCTTTAAAAAGTGCCCTGGCACCAACCCCCAGAAATTTTAATCAACTTGTTTTGGGATGGGACCCAGGTGTCAATATTTCTTTAGAACTTCCCCCATGTGATTCTAATGTGCAGCTAGTGAGAAGAACTACTGGACTTAGAAAGAAAAGTTTACAGTGAGAAAGAGCAGAGTCACCTAGCAGAGATGGCCAGAGGAGAAGCACAGAAACACAAACAGGTGGTGGAGGAAACTGGCTTTAGCTATCCGCAGGCTGAACTCTGCTTCCCAGGCTTTCCCCTCACTGCTGTGTGGATGAATTCTTTTTTCAATTACCTGAGATATTCCAATGTCTTTCCAGTAAATCCTCCTTTATCCTAAGCTAATTTAAGTTGCATTTATGTGATTTGCAAACAGAAGAGTCCATACTAGATCTCTGTTTTTGTATGTTCAGGCTTAATAGATTTATATACTTGAAGAATAGTTTGTATTTGTGTCCTCATTCACTAATTTAAACAACAAGGCTCCCAGTTGCCCAAATTCTGTGCTATTAATCAAGAACATAGAAACAAAGAGACTATAGAACCTTTATTTGAACAGCTTCCACTCCTATGAGAAAAATGGGCATGTCAGTTATACACAGAAACAGCAATATCAGAAGCATATAATAGAAGTATTGACTGGTTACTGTGGGAGCATCGTGTGAAGTCATTGGAAACCTCCACAGGGGAGGTGGCCTTATTGTTGCTGGAGAAATGAATTAGTGTCACCTGGAAGACAAGAAAGAGATGACTTGAAGAACCACGTGGGCAAGGACCCAGAATTACATGAAAGAAAGGCATATTAAGACAAAATAGTTTGTTATGGCCTGGGTTTCAAGTTCATGCTGGCAGTGGTGTAGAGACAGAGGTTAGACCATGGATACCTACTGCAGAAATTTTAAAATGACTTCGCTAAAGCAAAGAAGAATGTGAACAGATTTGTATGTTCGAAAGATTTATTTGAAGGAGTGAAAAGGGTCATGGCTGAACGGTTGGGAAGGTAGATGTGAGGAGGTTATTGCCAAGGAGAAAGATGATGAGATCCTAAACAAAGATTTTGATAAAAGGAATCTAGTTTAAGGAATTTTGAAACTTGGAAGGTATATGCCCCTGGATGTGACAACTAACTGATGTCAAAAGGAAATGGATATATACACATGGGTGTTCTGAGAAAAGATTAACAGGGACTTAACCCTGAAGAGGGTTTCTATAGGAACATGAGAGTATATAGAAAGAAGAAAGTTTGCTTGCAAAGGAAAAAAAAAGGCTGGGCATGGTATTGTGGGATATTAACAACATATCTAGTGACTCCTATACTGGGTTTAAGTAAAAATTATCTACCAATTAAAGTTTGTTTTTGTTTCTTTAGAATATATATTGGTTTCATTTCAAGACTAATTAAGGAATAGAACAAAATAAACTATATCAAGGGCCACTATTTTTCTCTGAGCCTCCTCCTCCTATGGCCCCAGCTCTCTAATTCCAAATTTATCTCCATTCTGACAGTTTGATCGTTTAGAAAACTCAAGAGAGATGGAGAGGGAGACATGTATACAACTAGATATTTGATGGAGACCTACCTAGTTAGCTTGCGAAGGTGGGACAAAATCCAGGCCAGCTCTGGGCTGGTAGGTAAGTGAGCAAATTGGAGGCAAGGCCTCACCAAGGAGGTCTGGAAACTCCATCAGGGAACAACTGGAACAGGTGAAAGAAATCTTGCTTGAAATTGGGCGTGGTGGCACATGTCTGTAATCCCAGAGTTCAGGAGGCTGAGGCAGGAGGATGATGAGTTCAAAACCAGACTCAGCAACTCAGCGAGGCTCTTTCTCTAAGTAAAAAATAAAAAAGGGCTGGGATGTGGCTCAGTAGTTGAATGCCCCTGAGTATTCAATCCCCTATACTCCACCCCCACCCAACCCTGGCCAAAAAAAAAAAAAACTTGCTTGAAGCTTTTGTATGTAGTTACAATGTGGGACAGAGGTATTCATAAGGCAAGATTATTGGTTCAAGCTCTTGGACCTAATGTGGTATTTCTAACTGAAGAATTTCCTTTGTTATTTCTAGGCCATGTACTTTAGCAATTGAGTCTCATTTAGCTCTTAACTCTAGAGTATGACTAATAAAATCTTTTCCTACTATTGAGGAATTATAGCTCTTATGAACAAGAGGTGGGATAACTACAAGGTGTTACACAGATCAGGGGGTACTTTGTGGTGTGACTTGCTTTTCCAAATAGATTTCTACTGCAGCTCCTCATTATATTTATTGTAAACTTCAAAAACATTAGCCCAGACCAGAAGGCCTTACATGCCCCACTTACCCCTAATCTTAGGGCCCTTTCCCCTCCTTGATGAGGTCATACCCACTCTAATCTTTCATTTTTGCTTGTTGGGAACATAAAACTATGGAGTCGGGAACATATACATAAACAAAGGTGTGATGGATTTAAGTCAGGGCTTAAGTATAAGAAAAGATGTCAAGCCCTTTCCTAGAAAGGAAGGACAGACAGAAGCCAGAACAAATCTGTTAATAGAAGTCTCCAGGTCTCAGAGAAGAGGATGTAAGAGGAACTAGGGTCACTAGATGGTTTCTTTGTTTCCACCAGTTGCTCAGAATTTGCCTCCAGCACCCAATGGGCAATCAGGATTTTCCTCCCTGGGAAATGGAGTATGGAGGTAGAGAGTAGTTGAGAACATTTGGAAGAGTACCATGAGCTTTCCTGAATGCTGAATGAACTACTTTCCCTTGTATTCTGATATATCTTAAAGAAAGACAGCTTGAAAATACTTTTTAACAGTTAATCAGAGAAGAGAAACCAGTTCACTTGGGGTATAAACAACTTCACTTCCTTTTATCTTTTTAAACACTGATTATAACATTTGGCCTTGAAGGAAAAATGCCATATCATTTAGATCAAAAGTCTTGGACCTCTTCCATTATGTGGAAAACTAATAGAGTACTAACTTTCTTATAGCCCAATTAAATCCAAATATTCTTTGTATACCCTCTTAGTACCACATTGGCACTGACAAAACTGGTGTGCAAATGCTGTGTGTATTGAGTGTATGGGGGGAGGGTGTTCTGTCAGGAAGAGCAGAGGGAATGAACCAGGCTTCAAAATTAATATTATTTATTAAAATAATGAGTTGAAAGGAAAGTTGATAAATAAAAAAAGATGAGATCCAAGATGGAAATGGAGAGCTGTAAATGAGAGTGGATTTAAAAAATCCATCCATAACAGCTTTATAAAGATAACACGATGGTATCACATGCACAGAACTCATCAGTACCGGCAGTTTGGATGTTGTAGGGATATAGAAAATTTGGTTTCTGGCAAAGTGGGCAAGGAGAAGGGGGATTGGTATGATAAATAGTTCTTAACAGTAGTACATAGATATGGAAAGGAGAGCAAAGTCAGAGCTAGTGAGAACATCAGGCTTTCATTGGCTCATCAATAAGATCTATAGAACAGAGACCCACTGATGAAAGAAAGAGATAATAGCTTCTACATTCTCATTTTGCCCTGCTGTAGAATTTGCCTATTGGGTATCCATCCCTTCCTTGTTTGGTGTTCATACTTGACCTTTCTTTGGGAAATCATCTCTGTCTCATTGTGTGGGATCTTGGTGGGACTGCCAGTTTTTTTTTTTTTAATATTTATTTTTTAGTATTTGGCGGACACAACATCTTTGTCTGTATGTGGTGCTGAGGATCGAACCCGGACCGCACACATGCCAGGTGAGCGCGCTGCCGCTTGAGCCACATCCCCAGCCCCGGGACTGCCAGTTTTAAGGCATCTTGCCATCCTATGGCCAAAGGATGAGCACAAAACAGAAAATCTCTGGGCACAGGAGATTTGAAACAAAGTCAGAAAATACATGGAGCTAATTCATCTCAACGACAGTGCTCTGAAAAGACTGCCCAGGAGTTTCTGTCCCACAGAACTCTTCCTCCAGCCTGTCTGAATCCTGCCTTTTTTCAACCTAGGATTTAAACCTTTCCTTCCAGTCATTTACTTATAATTGTTTGTGTATTTATTTACTGGTTTTATTCAGCTAAAGTTTGTTTCCTATATTTTCAAAGGATCCCAAGAGAAACATCCTAGAAATTACATTGTAGATTACTCAATGTAGTTGTAGCTAGAGTATGGGTTCATTGAATTTTTAATAAATGACAGTATTTTTGCATTTATAAAACTTTGAAATTTGAGCAAAATTTTCTCAAATCATGCCAATTGCAATGTACAATTCAGCAATGATGTTAATTAAGATTTGGAATAATTCGTCACACAGAGAAAGCTGGGAGTAGTAGTGTACACCTATAGGCTCAGCTACTTTCAAGGCTGAAGCAGGAGAATTGCTTGAAGAGGAGTTAAAGGTCAGCCTGGTCTACCTAGCAAGACCTAATCTCAAGGGGGAAAAAATCTAATAAAAACGTAGGCTATGGGGCTGGGGTAAGGCTTGGTGGTAAGAGTGTTTGATTGGCATGCTTGAAGTCCTGGGTTCAATCCACAGCATACATACACCCAAATGTAAGATTTCTTTTGCTAATAGAGGGGATGACTATAAAGGAGGAGGTGGTGAAGTAAAGACAAAAACTAAATGAAAATATCAATCACTAGCAGTGACTCAAGAGAGATGAAAATAGGCATTTTAAATACGTAGAATTGCATTATAACTATAAATGAAAATATTCTTTTTTGGTTTTGGATGTATACAGTCATATTTAGGATTATAATAATATAATGTCAAGTGGTTTTTTTAGTATGTATTTCAGCAGTAAGAATGTCAGAGAAGAGATGAAACCCCAAACAAGTGTAGCTAGCATGTCGATAACTTTGCAGGGATCACTTTTAGTAATAACATTCTCTCTACTTTTGTGTATGTTTGGGAATTTTCAAAATAAAAAGTTTAAAAGTACCTAGTGAAACCCAATTAAGAGTGGACTATCTTGTATGTGTATAGTCTTGCACTGATGTTTAGATCATTTATTAATTTTTAAAGACTCCTTGGAATTTGTGTCTTTTGTCAGTGGTTTTCACCCATTTTTTATAGTATGCTTAATCTCATGATTTACACAAGATTTGCTTACTAGTGGTGACCCACTCTCAATAAATTACTTTATTAAAATTTTTGTTTGAGATATACCATTCCTCTAACATGTTTATCTGTACCCAAAAGAAAACGAAGTGACAGGAATGCAAAATAGAAGAGGAAAATTGGGCTTACCTAACTTGATTTTTGTGTTCAATCATTTTATTTTATTTTTTTTAGGATCACATTCAGAGACATTAAGTTTAATCATTTTAAAGGCTAAAATGTATGCCACAAAAAATATCTTATTAAATGTTTTAGAGAAAACAACAACAACATTACTTTTCTGATATGCAAACCTACTATAAAAATGTAAAGATTTTAATTATCTAACAGTAGTCGTTTTTTGCTTCACCCTTGATGTTCAAAAAAATTTAAATCCCAAAGCTATCCTGGTAAATTCTATTTTATTTTGATTGCTTCAGCTTTCTAATAGCCAATCCTGAAGAACAAAGGTCACATAGAACAAAATGAGTTACTACTCAAAGTATGAGAATGCTAGTTAGAAAAATTATTGTACACAAATTAGAACATAGTACTTCATTCTCTTGCTTGGGTATGGCTAATATTGTCTATAATATAGTCCCATCCTCTTGACTTTTTGCAATATTTACTACAATAATGAACAATTTGGTTAATCTTCCTATAAAAATTGATTTTGTTTGTCTTCCAATATTTTATACTAATAAGAATTTCCCTTTAAAACATAGTTGGTTCTGCCTCATCAACCTCAGACTTTCATTTTAGAGTGATCTTCTAATTACAAAATCATCCAGTGACAGTCTGGACAAAAATGGCATTCTGGTTAAATCTCAGCATAAAAGAATATAAACAGACAAGTTTATACCAGTGCCCTGCCCCCACCAACATGGTGGAACATTAAGTTATGGCATCCTTTGGTCTGAAACATTTGACATAGTCTCACTCTTTCAGTAGACAGACAAATGTAGATGCTAACTATTTAGAGAAGAATATAATATGTCATATCATTTGTTAGAGAGGTTAGATAGTTTTATGCAAGTTAATTTTCAAAAGCAATCAGATTTTGAAAAGTCCCAATGATAGGCAACACCAATTGGCATTTTCTCAAATATTCTGCTAAAAGAAAAGAGGGAAGTTTGATAACATCAAGATCGGCTTCCCTTTTGTAAAGTTTTCTAAAATCTTAACTTCTTTTCTATAGGAACAAAAGTAGCATGGCCCGATTTCAAAATGTGAACAAATAAATACTAAATAGAAATGAAAAAGATTTCAATGAGTTCATTTCATATGGTTCTTGTATTCGGCTCTAGGAATGTTTGTGGATTTGTTCAGTGAATTATTGAAAAAGCAACAGGAAAAAGAAAACAGTACATGATTTTTTTTTCTATTTGGTCTGTGAATTAAGGGAAAGGTGATGTGTTAAAACATAAGAAGTATTATTAACTATACTCATGAGAGAAGGAAACTGTAGCTAACTCACGCTTTGTTTATTTCCTCTTGTTTCAGAAAAAGATTTGAGGCAGGTGTAAGATTTGTTAGAATGGGCATAGTTACTGACAAGAGTTTCTGCAGTGCTTGAGAGCCCATGAAGGGGAAGTTTTCCCTGCCCTTTCTTTATATAGTGTTCCAACAGTGATTTTGAACTTCCACTGTCAGAGAGAACACTTCTCGGTGGATCAGAAAATAATATACAGATGAGTGACTTCTGCTGAGTATTCAGCCTCTATGCAAGTTGTTTTTCCATCACTCATTCCCTCCACCAGAGATGTGTGACTCATCCTTCCCATGGGTACTAGGCCCAGGTGTGTGAAGGCAGAGCCCTAAGCATGCAGAGGAGGAACTCTTTCATTATTGCACACATCTTTGCATTAATAGATTAGGAATATAAGTGCCTAATGCCATAGAAATTTAGTTAATGCACCCAAGGAGTGAACTTTAAGCAACAAATGCAAATGTGTAATCTATCTACTTCTGACTGGCATTAGAAATGAGAACTACATCTATTTGAGATCCCAGAAGATGGACTATTAAGGCCACTTTACCAGGATGGAGAAAAGAATATCCAGGCATGGCAAGGACAATGATTTTTTTTCCTCCTAGGCATAGTAGGCTAAAGATTTCACTAATATATTTAAAGAAGGATTGGAAAATAAACTCAGGAGTGAACTACATGTAGATCCTATTTTTGGACCATACAGGATATCATTTGTGATTTTTGTTTATGCATTTTTACTTAAATGATTTACTTAGCAAACTGCACAATGTTCATTCCATTATTCTTTTGCTGCCTGATTAAGGTCCAATATTAATAAACAAACTGTTTTTCTATTGTGGAAGAGGGCTATCTAAATCAGGTTGTGTTTGTTGGGACAGGCTACACAAGTCTAGTGTAACTGATACTAGCTGCTCAGTTCTTAAACTTTTTTCTCCCTTAAAAGAAGTCTTTTAAGGGTCTAGTTTTTCTCCACCTGTTTCCTGGGACCCAGAATTGCTGTCTACTTATAACTACACCATCAGGAAGATGGGATTTCTAGAGCCACTGGGGGAGAGCACAAAAATGCTCATAAGAAAGCTACAGCCACAAGTGATCCACTTTATTTCTCTTGAAGCCCATTTGTTAGGGGCTATGTGGCCACAGCCTAACTTGCAGGAGAAAGTGGAAACTGTAAGAAAGCCAAGCAAAGTTCCTTGCCATACCTCTTGCTACAAGGGAAGAATAGTGCTGAGAATGACTGAGCAAGGTGAATGATACACCTTTCAGAAGTGCTCCTCAAGCTTTATTAAACATAAAATCACGGGGAACATGATGAAAAGGCAGGTTTCTAGGTCCACAATAAAGTTCATTTTAGTAAGGGTAAGTGTGGTAATCAGGTTTGCCCTCCCATGGTATGTGTGTTGAATGGTATACATGGAAAAAAGATTCTTCACGGAGGTACAAATTAAATTCTCTTTAGTGGACTGAAATGTAAATGAAATGAAACTAAAATTCAAAAACAAGTCACAGAGGGCTGAGGTTTTAGCTCAGTGGCAGTCATGTGGGAATGTCTGAGTCCATTCTGCCCTACAATATTGAGAAGTTAGACAGATACCCTGTCAATCCTTTGTAGGTGTGAAAGCAATATTGCTAAAGTCACTATGTGGAAAATAATGTTTAACCAGGGCCTTTGTCCAAACTCTTTATTTCCTTCTCAAGATTTCTTCCTCTTTTGCTAATTGTTTTTGTATGTGACTTGGGAAAAAAGCAATAATGAAAAACATCATGTTTGCTTCTTCTCAAAGCTTTAAAACTTATTTTTTTCTCTTTTCCTCTTAGATGTTACCAAGGTGTTGGTTACAAGTTATTCTTTGGAGAGAAAATTAAAAGAAAAAATTTGATGAAAATATGGGTAATTTTAAGTTAGGCATGCACAAAACTTCTTGAAAATCAGGTTGTGGTATGTGTTCTTATTTTAGATTTGCCCTTGTTACTACCTCCTCAATAAACAGGTGCATACACTTCCTCAGGCTGTCATTGTTATTTATTTAGTGTGTATGCTTCACAATCTACTGATGGCTGATACCCAACCAGCTTGAAGCTTGACTTTCAAAAACCAGAACCTTCAAGTTGTAATGAGAATTTCTTAAAGTGTGGTCCAAAGAATTCGTTAGAATAGGAGCCTCTCTCTCAGATATACCATAAGAGTATCACATTTGTATGTTAATTTTAGTTCAACAAATAGGAAAAATGATTATGAGTAATAGCTCTCAGCTTTCAAATAGTTCTTTTCATGTTCAAAGTGCTTGACAAACATTAATTAAATCACTGGCAGTAAAATTAGATAAATATGTTCTCTGTATGTGCAGAGCTGTACCTTCCATGCACAGTCTTCTAAATCACATCACTGCAGATCAAACACTTCTCTTTTTTTTTTTTCTTTTTTTTGCCATCTGAACTTGGTTGGCTGACACTGATTCCAAGCAACAGATAATTACTGAAAGGGCTAATCATGAGGAGAGATTATGTAAGCTTTCTTTGTTTTTAAACAAAAACATGGATTTATCCTTGATAAAAGGTACAGGATGAACCGCAATATAAAAAGCATCTGACTCTAGGCCAGAAGGTAGCAATGATAAAGCAAATTCCCTCGCATAATCGTGCTGGAATAGCTAAACCCTAATTTAAAGAGATCATTTCATCAGCAGAGAGTACATTTTATGCTTCCCAGGCTACTGATGTTTTTGGCCTCTTTCAGCACCAATAACAAGAAGGCTTTTAAGGCTAAATATGGTGTTGATTTCAGCAATATGGTAATTGTTCATTAATGCTAGGAATCCTTGGTCACTACAGACTTGAGAAGCATTTGGGCCAGCAAATTAAACATAGTAAATTTCATGATTATTTTTAGAATAATTTACTTATACTTCTTTTTCCTTCATTGAATTTAATGAAGCTTTCCCAACTACCCCAAGAGATTAACTGCTCCCAGTGGACCCTAAAATGAAGTATATTCCAAATAAAAAAGAGTGCTAAGAGTATTCCATCTTTCAATAGCACCTAAAAATTAACCTGCTCTACTCACAGACATCACACAATCAGGGAAGACATGCACATGCATGTGTAGGTACAACTTAGAGTCAGGCCTGCTTTCTTCCAGAGGTTTGGGACACATCCCTACAAATGGAGGGACCTCATGTTGCTCTTTCTGCTCTGTTTGCCAAACTAGTCTTATCTGTTTCCAGGGAAGAAAATTACTCATTAATTGTTTTGCAGTTTGCTGAATAAATGAACATCTACTTTAGTTGAGTTGCCTTCTTCCTGATTCTTTTTTTATAGAAGTGCCACTCTGTATACCGAAAAGCCTCACATCTGAGAGATTCCTCTTCTTCATAATGAGCCCTAGAGTTTAGCAAGAACATACGAAGTGTCCAAGGTCCTACCCCATCCATATAACTCAGATCTGACAGGTGGTAGTAACAGAACCATAACTGATACAGTACAACGTTAGTGTTCTGCTGTTAGACTCTTTCCATATTCCAGAGTTAGAGTGAACTTTCTTTTGCGGGGAGGGGGAGAGAGGTACCAGGGATTGAACTCATGGGCATTCAAACACTGAGCCACATCTCTAGCCCTATTTTGTATTTTATTTAGAGATAGGGTCTCACTGAGTTGCTTTGTGCCTTGCTTTTGCTGAGCCTGGCTTTGAACTGTATCTTCCTATCTTCCTGCCTGATCTCCTGAGTGGCTGGCATTACATGTGTGAGCTATGGTGCCCCATAAGAGTGAACTTTCTGGGATTACATTTAGAACAGACAGTCATTGGTGGAACTTATTTTTAGCCTAAAAGAACATCAGGTATATCTTGAAGGTCTAAGTTTCTTCTTCCTTCAGCGTGGAGACAAAAAATTTGACATGTTTGGGGATGTTTAAATGGACTTAAAAGTTCAATAGTATGTGAATGGCCTTAAAATGTAAATGATGTACACCTATGCTGTATACATTTTGAGTGGTATTCATTCTTACAGTGTTCGTCAGTGATAGTAAGCTCTACTGAGACCTTTCTCTTAGAGATAATACTTTTCTTGAGGCGTATCTCCTTGATCTTATGCTACATTTGATACTACGGATCTTCTATAACCAACAGCTTTAAGTTTCCCAGATACATACCCAATATTCTTCTTTTTGACATTTTCATCTTCCTTCCTAACCTTGCCACCAATTGTACCTACTTTCACATTACCTCCAGTTTGGATTATCATACAGGCTCCCTTTCTTCAAATCCAGTGTGCCAGGATGACTAATCTTCCAAATATCCACACTCTAGCCTAACCTCAAAAACCCTTCCACCCACAAGGCCTTTACCTCTTCTGCCTCACTTCCTTTATGTTTTTCCTAGTTTCTCACACTCTTTAGATGCATGTGGGCTTTTTTATAGTCTGAAACACATGAAATCTGACTTTTTCTTAGGGCTAAATGAGACTGGGAGTTTTATTTTATTGTATTACCTCCAGTATGCAGAACAGTGCATGTAGATTAATAAACATTTATTGAACAATGAATCTAATAGATCATGTAATTTCCAATCCATTCAACCACATTCCCCACTAGCCTATAAATACACTTCACTATCCATCCACAAAGGTTGTTCTCCCTGGCCATGGAATTTATTTTTTATTATGTCAGGTACATTGACCTTTTTCTTTAAACAGATTAATGAAGTTCTAAAAGACAGAGGCCCTTTTTATACATTTTTATCTTTCACACCTAGTAGAGTTATGAGCAATATTTGGTATATATTTAGCAAACATTTATTTGTTTCTTACTGTAACATTATATAGCTTATCACTGAGCACTTTTATATCAGTAGGGCTGAAACGGAAATAAAATTGGGTCAACCCCATACAACACTGGCATAGGGCCCATGGACAGAGACAGGGTGAGAGCTTTCTTGCTAATGTCTATTTAAATAGCAAATGATAGTTTTCTGATAGGAGGATGTAAGGAGGAAGGTCTCCCTTGGGAAGATATTTTACTTCCTTACCTATGAATTTAGAGTCTGTCTCTATGAGTATTAATCATCTTCCCCTGCTGAGTTGCTAGGGTCTAGGTGTTATTGACTTGCCAGAAAAAAAAAAAGTCTTCTTCAACTTCTTAGTCTTCTTTGATTCCTGTGTATACTCATCAACCCCAAGTTTTTTTCCTAGCAGCATTTATGTCCCACATTTCTTTTAAAATCCTGCTTGCTTCCTTAGAACCTAACAAGGTCATGGCCTCCTTGTCTTGTTCTTTTCTCCCCCTCTCCCTGCACAAAGTCCTCCCAGAATAATTTCTTATTAAAATAAATTTCTCAAACTCAAATTCAGGGCCTCTACCAATGGTTCTAGCTTAACATTTCACTGTGGTTTGCTACTGTTTCTCAAATAAATCCGATTCTTGGCATGCTCACTTTCTTCTTAGTGCCTTTGTTTAAGATTTCTTTTAACTTTCCCCCTATACATCAATCCAAATGACAAATTTCCATTTTGTTGTTGTGGTCATTAGAAGTCTTGTCTTAATTTATATGGATTTTTCCAGTTTACCAATTGGAAATCACAATAGAATCCTTGATTATTTATGTTGAATTATCATTTTATGCTTCATATTTTACCTCCTCAATAGTGTTGTGATTTTCTTGACAACAGGGATTTCATAATTCTTACAATCGGCACTGCCATTGGCCGCTCTGAGGATGCCTGTATTTGGTTGAAACAGGGCTCCAGAACTCTGGCCAGCACTGTCTGCATCCTGCACATGACCCCTAACTGAGATGAAGGTTGTACAATAGGAATTGTTGAAAACAATAGGACAAAATGGCCTCTGACAGCAATACCTTCCTAGCTAAAGTCAAGTTCAACTTCATAGATCACACAGACTTCTTGGGCAGAGCTGCAAATCAAAGAATTCTGATGTTGAATAGCTTTAGGTCAGTTTTAACTGTAAGCTGAATGTTGGCAAATATGTGAGGAGATCTGAGTTTGAATCTCAATTGTTTCCAATCAAACTGGATAATATTGGGTATTCAATTTACCCTCTCTGGGCTTCAGATCTTAATCAGTAAAATGAACAGATTAGATTGCAGATCATCTTAAGGACAAGATTATAAAATTATATGATTCTATTTCCAAAGCAATGAAATGGCAGCCATAGCTTTGGGGATTTTCAGACACTTAAAAATTTTTTTTTCTGTTTTTTTTTTTTGGTTGTAGATGTACACAATACCTTTGTTTTATTTATTTTTTAAATGTTTTTAAAAATTTATTTTTATTATGTTTTTAAAATTTATTTTTATGTGGTGCTGAGGCTCGAACCCAGTGCCTTATACATGCCAGGCAAGCACTCTACACTGAGCAACAACCCCAGCCACTTTCAGACACTTTTCTATAGAAAAGGATTTACTAGTTTCATGTGCAGTTAGGAATACTCACTTTTAGCTTTTGGTGTTTACTCTTTTCTGTTTCTCAATTTGTGTGAAAGTGGATGGACAGATGGTTTATTAGGTTTTCAAATGCTCTTAATACTGTTCAATTAAACAATGGCTCTAACTTTTGAAGGTCCACATAGAGTGTGTACTCTGTTTATAAGATAGTTTTAATTGTCTAAGGAAAATAATATTTATTCCCATAACTTAAAGCAACTAGTGCATGTAAATCTAAAGGCCTACACTTAATTCATTTTTGCATCACAGCTTAACTCTGCCAAGTTGCAGTTGCAGTTTTAAAAATGAAATTACCACAACTGGCAAGATAAGGCACGCCTATAATCCCAGTAGCTCCGGAGGCTGAGGCAGGAAGAACACAGCTTCAAAGCCAGCCTCAGCAAAAGCAAGTTAAACAACTCAGTGAGATGCTGTCTCTACATAGTGTACAACCAGAGAAATAAAAAGTTGAGTTCCATTTGTGTATAATGAAATGCATTCTGCTGTCATATATAACTAATTAGAACAAATAAAAAATTAAAAAGAAATCTAAATAAAATACAAAATAGAGCTGGAGATGTGGCTCAGTTGTCAAGTGCCCTTGAGTTCAATCCCCGGCAAAAAAAAAAAAAAAAAAAAAAAAAGTTACTAAAGTAACCAGATACTCAGTTACAATAGCATGTTTTGCCTTTGCTTTAATCACTTAACCAACAACCTCCATCCAAATACAAAATCCAAAATTTCCAGAATCTGAGGAAATTAAAAGAGAAAGAGACTCGAATTCCTCATTTTACAGATAAGGACCCGAAGCTTTAAAAGTTCCTGGTGCTGTTTCTACTGTGTACTGAGTAAATAAAAGCTTTAGTGAAGTTAGGTTGAAGGGGAAAAGACATTCAAAATGGGTGAATTGTCAGCCCCAATGTAAAAAGTGGTCAATTACTACTGCACAAAGGAAAGTGTAGGTGGAACTAGGCTAGTCAGAAGAAGGTCACTACTGTGTCGCCTTGCCTTATGATTTTTAATTGCTCACTATGACTCTTCATGTAAGCGGTACCGCAAATACGCAATTGTTGAATACCCTAACTTCATCTTAAGTGTGTGTAACAGTGAGAACCAAAAGGATGCGCAAAATGTGGATAAAGAAAAAACGTGACCCTGCCAGCAGGGATCCAAGAGGGGTTCTGAGTGAGAGAAATTAGGACGCCTGGCACAGCAAGAGCCCGGGAGGTAGGAGCTGCAGAGCGCATATACAGCCAGTGACGCACGGGGACCCTGAGGCTCCAGCTGACTGGGGAGAGGATCCGGAAAGGGGACAGAAGGGGTCGGCAAGAAGAAGGGAGACCAACATAGTGAGTGAGAAGTGTAGACCCTGCGGTAGGAAAGAGAAGACGCCGACACGAGCTTAGAACAGGACTAAAGGTTTGAGGAAAGAGTACGAATGAGCTGAAGGGGCGGCCGAGGATGCTGACGTGATGGGAAAGGGCACACAGGGCGGTGGGAAGCCGAGCGAGGCCTGCGGGCAGTAGGCAGGTGTGAATAGCTCGGCCGCCGGGCGCAGCCCTGTAGACAGCGAGGGCGGAGCGGCTGCTGAGTCAGGGACCCAGAGCCCGCCGATCTGCAGCCACACCGGGGGCGGAGCCTAGGTCCGGGGGCGGGGCGAGGGCGGGGCCCTCGCTTGACGCGCCCGGAGGCCGCGGCAGCCGCGGGCCGGGAGGGGCGGTGGCATCGGTGGCGGCTGCGGGGGAGGGGCTCGGCGTCAGCGCGTCGCCGGCTGGGCCGCGCCGGTGGCCAGGAGGGAGAGACAAGGAGGAGGAGGTGAGTGGGCTCCGGGCTGGGAGCTGCGCGGGCCGGCGGGGAGGCGGGGAGCGCGGCCCCTCCCCTCTCCTCACGGCGCCCGCCTCGCGGGGCCGCGCTGTGCGGAGTTCCCTGTGGGGCTGCGGCGGCGGCCTCGCGAGGAGCGGAGGGTGGGAGGAGGGGCGGAGCCGAGGGCTGCGCGCTCCTCCGACGCACGCGCCGCGCTCCCTCCGCCGCTGGTGCGCCCGGTTCTCGTATCCCGGCGTCCGGGGTCGGGTGTCCTGGCGACTGCGTATCATTCCTCTCGTAAACTGGCCGACTTATAATTTAGTTTTCTTGGTGTCTAAACGTCTTGTGTGCCGGCTTCTTGAGGCCCTTGCGTCGCTTCCTCCTCGCGCGGCCTGCGAGGGTAGTTGGAGGCACGTCTCCCTGCGCAGGGAGAAGGGCGGTCCGGTCCCCTTGGTTGCCCCTTTGGCGGAGGGACCTCCCAGCAGACCTTCAGGCTGCCTGTCTAAACCCGCCCCAGGCCCTTGCCGCCCTCACAATCCGGTTGTCATGGCAGCGCTCCACTTTCCACTGTTAGCGGAGACCAAAGACCACACTTTGCACCTTTGCTCCCGCCAAGCCCCTTTAAGGATTGAGCACATACTTAGTATTTCCATCCGGATCCAGATAGTCAGTCCTTTCGGGTGGAAAGGTTTTCTTAATCTAAGTCTTGTAATCCAACCTTGTACCCCACAGCGAAGTTGCAGTAATACGTTAATTTAACCGTTGGTCCTGGGGTGTGTGTGTTTTTTTCCTTTAGCAAATCGACTTTTAGAGTCTTAGAATTATGTTGCATTAGATTATCTTTGAGATAATTCTTAAGTTAATGCTTGAGGCCCAGTGATGGGAGGTTCAAAGAAGAGGCTTTACATTTTTTCCCTCTACCTGTATCACAGTTCGAAATGGAAAACGTGAGTTGAGGGTGACTTTCCACAGGAGGTGGATTTCAGTTCGCAGCCCCCAAGTGCTCAGGCTTGCCTTGCTTATTTGATGCTACCACTGAAGTTGATTTTAAAGCTTCACATAGTGATCAGGTAAAGGAGCTGCAGAAAAGAAGTTCAGTATAATTCAATAGAGCTATTTTATTGGATTCTATTAACCTGTTTAACCTTAAGCTTTAACCATGACAGGATTTTCATGTAGGAACCCACATACCAAGTGCAATATTGAATTTTAATTAATGCATTCCAGGTCTGATGTGGCATAGATTCCTCTCAGTTTCCACTCTATTTTATTATACATTTTCCCTTAGATTTCTATATTGTATTTAATGAAACAGTTTTAATGTTGAGGGTTGGAGGAGAACCTTTTGAATTATGAAACTAGCATGCTACTGAGAGAAAAATGGGATTTTATAGCATTATTATTTTGGTGGCTTCTTGAAGCCCTTGCTTTAAGATGGCTTCTTTACTCATGTTGAAAACATGTTGACATTTTAATGTTAAGATCCGCAGAAGTATAAAATTTTTGCTTTGTGGGGCTGCAGTTGTAGCTCAGGGGTAGAGCCCTTGCCTAGCATGGGTGTGATCCTTAGCAGCACATAAAAATAAAATAAATAAAATAAAGGTATAAAAATACAATAACATTAAATTTTATTTTATTGTTTTGCTTTGTACAGGACCTTAGCAGTGTAATCCAACTCCTATTATTTTACAGAAAAATAAGGAATCCAAGAGTTTCTTGAAGAGATTTTGCAGGAGCTGAAGAGAACTGGTTGTCTTAATTAACTAAACACTTATCTAGGTAATTCAGACCTCCCCAATGGATATTCTTGTGCCAGAGTTTATCCTTATTATTTTTATTACTATTTTCTTTCAGTGCTGGGTATCAAAAATCCAGGACTTCAGTCTGTTAGCAAATGCACCTGAGTTATATTCCCAGCAAACTCCCCCCCACCACTGTTATCTTAAAAAAAAGCCAAGTAATTACTGATTTTTTTTCTTTTTTCTTTTTTTGCTTTGAGTATGTGCCTTACTTTGTGATTTGGGCCCACTATATAAAAATATACAAATTATTTATACTTAGAAAATATGTACATTCTTTCAGTTGAAACATTGATTTCTGATTTAGTTTGCATTTAGTGGTTATTTTTTACATCTTTATTCATATTCTTGATTCAGGTAGTCTGTGTTACTGCCAGCAGATTGGTATTTAGAGAGTTTTAGGATTGTGGTGTATGTGACTTTGATATTAATTAGGAAAGGAGGTCTAGCACCCATGTAATAATTTAATTGCAGCATACCCAACATCACTTTTTAACTGTGCCTCAAGTGCAGGAGTCTTGAAGTTCTTGTTTTCTGGAGTGAATTTTTTGTATTTCTCTCAGCTGTGTTTGGATTAGGCATTTAGTAAATACCTGTGGGTTGTGTGCACTCTCCTAGTAGGGGCTTCATGAAAGTTGGACCATGTCTTATTAATCTGTGTAGTAGGAAATGTATAAATGCTTGTGATCTTGTTAGTATAAAAGTGCCTGGAAGATCTGAATCATGATATAGTAAACTTGAAATAACTCATTTTCATCTTGTGTTGAACCAGTTAATCTGAATTCTGATATTGAAAGATAGCAGGGGTCAAATAATTTAGAAAAGTTTAGAGGACTAACAATATTAATTTTGTTCTTTAATATTTGTTAGTTACTGTGAAATTAGGAAAGGACACCATTATTTAAATTTAGTGATAGAACAATTCAATCAGACTGGACGAGTACAAAGTTTCTAGCAGACTGAATTTTGATAACCATGAATTGATGACCCTCTCATTGTTTCTGTAGACCACATTTTAAAGCATTGTTTTCACTTTATAAGGATTTATTTTTCAGCATGGACACCTTTGTAAGGAATATGATTTTTGGAATTTAGACTACTTTGGCAAACTATACTGAAATGATATTTTTAATATTTTAAGCTCAATTTAATAGGTTGTCCTTCATGCTGGTGAATCTTAAAACACTTTAAAAAAGCCAAGTAATTACTAATTTTGTTAGACTCATTCTTACCTATTCTTCAGTAGATCAGAATAGTGTGTTCTACTTATTAAAAAAAAAAAAAACTAAAGAAAGAATTTTAAGCTTTTTTATCCCTGAAATTATCACCACTTCATCTTTTGAAGAACTTTGCTAAAATTGTGGTCTAGAGCTTTGGTAAAATTTCCGTCTAGCACATTAAAAGCCAATTCCGTAGAGTGATTCCTATTTGAACATATAGAGTCATATAGACAATAACCTTCTTAGGGACAGTATTTTTGAATTACCTTCATTACTCCATTGATATTATTACTGAAAACAAATGTACAGTAGAGTTGGATGGTGTTTAATTTGTATGAAGCAGTCATCTCACATCTATTCTTGCTGGTTCACTTGGCCTACCCAGTGCCAGATAGTCCCTTTCACCAAGACTGAAAATTCATAAAGCACCTCTCTCCCTGTCCCAGTCCTCTGCAGTGAACTGGTGTGGAGTCATTCTGGTGCCCTGAACATCTGTTGTTCACAGAGGTACGATCTAACATCATATCCTTGGCATGTACTCAAATTTACCTCTCAGATTTTTATTTTAAACACATTTCCTATAAGGATTTTTAGAAATATATAGCATAAACTTCTTAACAAAGTATGTATGAATCATCTAGAATATTTCAGTATTATTATAGATAGAATTAGGATTTAGAATTAGACAATAAGAATTAGAATGTTTAGTACTTTTCCCCCACACTTGCTAGGGTCACGCTTATGTCATTTAAACAAGTGATGAAATTATTTTTTGAGCTGAGTGTGATGGTGATTATCTGTAATTACAGTGATTTGGGAGGCTGAGGTAGGAGGATTGCAAGTTTGAGACCAGCCTCAGCAACTTGGCAAGACTCATCTCAAAAAGGACTGGTGATGTAGCTAAGTGGTAAAGTGACCACTGAGTGGTATATGTATACATATGTGTGTGTGCATTTTTTTTTTTTAAAGCGTCAGAGAAGTAATTCCACAGTTTTCCTTTAGTGGTAAATAGTCTATTGATTTGACATATTTCTTTTGTGGTTCCTTTTTGTATTCCCTGTCCCTTGTGGAACTGGAGCCTTGTTTTCAATATGATGAAGTACCATAACAGCCTGGCCAGTTTTCTCCTAGCCGTTGCTCCTTCCACTGGGGAGCTGGGACTTGTTCTTGTCCCTGGTAGATAGATGGTAAAGGTATTGTAGAGCCAGTATACTGTGATTTTGCCTCTTGGATTCACCCTCACCAGATTGACTCCTTAGATACTGAGAGCTGTTACCATTTTGAATGTTTTTTGAGGATTAGAGTTTCATTTGTATTAGGGACTCTCAGATATCCTAGGTTCATGCATTCATGAGTTAGACCCCTTTTCTGATTAGCCTTCTGTTCTGTTCTCTGCTGCCTTCTTACTGGAGATACTTCATGCATACTTTTTGTCCAGTTCAGTGATAGCTAATTATTTTCAAGTGTTTGATTTTTTTTGCCCTTGTCTTCTCTCTGTTTTGGACTTTTATTTGATCAGGTGGCTGTTATATATTCTTATAGCAGGTCATTTCCTATGTTTCCTCTAGACTATATGTACCCCAAGGGTGTGACTGAGTGAATCTCTCTTGATCTTGGTGATGTCCTCAATGCTCTGTATAGTTCTTGGCACATAGCAGGTTTTAGGTAAGTACTAATTAGGTATATTCATTCTAATAACAGGTTCTATATCAGTGTCAGAAACCAGTGTTCATAGAGAAATTTCAAATTCCTTCAAGAAGTGTAGATATTACATTGCCATCATTAGGAGTAGAGAGTGTGTGTATTTTTATAAGTATATCCATATAAAAATGGCTGTTATCATTCATCTTACAGGATATTTAAGAACTTGTAAAATTTCACAATGTTTAATTGTAAGGCATTGCACATTTCAATTTTTAATGAGTTTGACAAATATGTATATGTTATTTTATATTTCTTACACAAGAAAGTTTTATGGCACTATAAAGAAGTGAGTTTAATGACTCTATTTTTGTCCATTAGTAAATATATACTGAAGAGTAAATTCTCATTAAAAGACCCTTAAATGCTTGCTCATTAAAAAAAAGACCTCTTTGATTTTGCTCTTCATACATTCCTAGTTATTGTATTAGACAAGTCATCAAATTCTTTAGTAGTCTAAATCTTTGTTTTCAGAAAAGTAGTCATGTATTGAACACCCAAATTACCATGTCTTTAACAAGTAATGCTAACACTCTGTATTAAAAAGGTAATGACCATAACTTTTATTGTAGAATTTCTTGTACTAATTTTTAAAAGAGGACTTTTGAGCCAAATTTCCCGTGAAGACCCAAACTCATACTTTTAACGATAGTGGAGTACATATGTATATGTAGGGGGAAGGGGTTGTAATTTTTGTGGTGGTATTTTTAAGTGGACAGTTTACTAATTATTTTGAGGTAAACACTTTACAACTCTAAAAGGAAAACTTCAATTATCTGAATGAAAAGAGGTACATGAAATTAATTCAGATAAGTGGGGAATCCTTAGTGTAAATGATGCTTGTCAAAGGGACATGACCTCAATCTTGATTTTTTTATTCTCCCCCTATATATCTGTCAGCTGCTTTTATGTTACTAGATTGTAATTCCTTTTATTCATACTAAGAATCATTGATGGAAGGGAGGTAAAGTTGCTCTACAGATTTTTTTTTTTCCTTTGCCACAGAAGAATCCCTGGTGGTAGTCTGTGCTAAGCATAATTGCTCATTTCTACCCGTATTGCCTGCCAGTTTTAGGTGGTACACCACAGCCTTCCATTTTGTCACCTTCCTGTCAAATGTGTATGGAAACCCCTTGAGACTACAATTGAATTGAAATTAAAGCCACATTTCTCTGTTCAATTTCAAGATGTTTATCCTTCCTAAAAGTTGAGTTTCTACAAGTTGTAAGGGTGAATTGAGCTGGATAAACCTTGTTTCCTTCTCTCTTGACTTGCTTAGGTTTTCATATTAAGCAGTTATTTTGCAGTGTGAACCCTTAAAATATAAATAAACCTTAGGGCCTGACCCCTGACCTTTGTAAATCCTAAGTTGAAATGGAAATTTTAGTCATTGGGGTTGAGGAAAATGATTTCTGCTGCAGTTGACTAAGTTTTGCAGTATTCCTGGGTTCATGGCGTCTGAAAGCTATTGTGTAATCTGTAGCAAACCCCTATAGCTGTGATGATATTGTCTTCTAGGCTTTTTGTTGTTTTGTTTTTAAGTGGAGGGAAACTGTTGCAGCCACAGAGATGTGGGCTGACACCTTTACAAATGAATCTACTTTTCTTTAACATTACTATAGGTTCTTTACTTGAAGCACCTGAGAACATGCCTTTATTTTCAGCATGTACCAGCTTTCTTTTCATCTCTTGGTTTTTAAGATACATGATGATTCATATCTTGATTGCTTTGGGTAGTATGTGGTATCAGCAAGCTCTGCACCCAGACCTGGTGAGCAGCTCCTAGGTCATTGTTTGATGTTCCCCTAAGTATGTGCAGGTGGTGTGACTAAAGATTTTGGGCTTGAGGGTTAGCCCAGACTGATTTTGACTCTTTACCATTTATGATCAGTATGCCTCTGAGAAAAATTAGGTACTTGTCTCAGTTTCAGTTTCCTCATCTTTAAAATGTGACTATCATTTGGCAATGTTGAGTTGGTTTTAAACATTTTTTAAATTTTTTAAGAGTGATTTTGGTGTGTTAGTTCATTGTCATATTCAAATAGTGTAAATTAACGCATTGTCTAGCTCATAGACTATTTTAAATGGAAGTAGATTTTGTCCCATTTAAAAATAGAGGTAATCAAGTTGGCGGAAAGCTTTCCAAATAGAGGTCTTGCCCTTTTGACTTTAAAACTATATAAAACCCTTGTAAGCTATTGATCTATTCATATATACAAATGGTATACCAGTGTGTGATGTACAGAGGTGGAACATGCACTGACTGTAGTTTGGTCCAAAGGCTTGATCTCCAGAATTGCCATTTTGGGAGTTGCTATGGTCCTTCAAGAGGTATGGCTTTGTAGGATGTCCTAAGGTCACTGGGGGTGTGCTCTCAAGAGGATTGTGGGACCTTGGTAGTATCTTCTCTCTCTCTCTGCTTCCTGGCTCATGATGTGAGTACTCCCTCTGACATGTGGTCCCACCATGACATGCTGCCCTTGCCAGAGGCTCAAACCATGCAGCCACATCGTTTTGGAGTTGAACCTCTAAAACTGTAAGCTGAATAAGCCTTCTTTTCTTTATAAGTAACTTATATCAGGTATTCGTGTGGTAACACAAATCTGACTACAGTACTCAGGAGTCAGACATACTTAGATTTGTAGATAGATGATCTACCTCTTTCCACTTGAGTAACCTAGAGCAGAGTATTTTAGCTGTTTGTTCAAAGTTTTTATCTATAATGAAGATAAAAAGACTAATAAAGGTTAAAAAATTATAAAAAGATTGCTATTAAAACTTAGGTTAAGCATGCAAAATACTTCATTGTATCTGAGTCCATTAAATACTGGTAGTTATCATTTTGACCTTGGACAGATAATTTCCTGCTTCTACCCCAGGTTTCCACATCTGTACTACAACAGCTAGTGAATACTGTTATCATCAAGAGTAAATGAGATAATACATGTATGTGCTTACAAAATGTTAATAGCTATTGTATATATTAATTCAGCTTCGGAATAAATTAGATCAATTTTGAGTTAAAGAATTTTTCTACATATTTGATAAATTTATTATTTATCAAACTTAAATCATTCATAGCTTTCGGTATTAAGACAGTATTTCTTGAATTGTGATGTACAGACCCTTTGGAGTCACTGAGTTGCTTTTAGGGGTACCATGAGAATAAAACTATTATCAGAACAGTAAATTTTTGCTTTTTTGTTTAATGTTTTGCCTGCTTGTGCAAAGCTAGTGATGAATAAAACCATCGAAATCTTAATAGAAATTAAATGCCAGTGGTACCAAACTATACTAGTAATCATTGTATCCTTCACTGAGACGCTTTCACAGTAAAACAACAACAATGAAAACAAAGCTGAAGGTATCCAGCTGACTTCACATAAGAAAGTCCTTGATAAAGTGGTGACAGTTATTAATCTTGTGAAATTTTGACTCTGGGTATTCTTTTATTTTTAAATTTGGTGTGATGAGATAGGACATTTGCGAAAAGCACTTCTGCTGCACATCCTGAGCACATTGCTTGTCTAGAGGAAAAACCTTAAGTGTGAGTTTTTTTCTCTTTTGAGTTACCAGTGGAACTAGCCATATTTTTCATGAAATATCACTTTTGCTTTAAAGAATCACTACTGGACAAACTCTGATTATTTAAATTATTTGGCGATCTTTTTCTTGAAAATGAACAAAATAATGAGCCCATCACTTTAAGGAAAATTACTGACAGTGTTTATTGTCAGTGATAAAAATGCAAACTTTTAAAATGAAAATTAAAGATTTGGATAATTAACTTGGTTAAATTTTAGATAATTTTAGGTAACTTGTGTTACTTCCTATGCTTTTGTTTGCTTTTAATATTTAAAATTTTTTTGATGAGATAGAGGGTGATATTAATGAATGTGAGTTTTTTTTTTTTTGGTCATACAATGAATTATGTCAAGATTTGTAGTACCTACATAACTGAACAAACCACTATTTTCTAACTTTCCAGTGTTACAAAATTATGGGTAAAAAGATCCTTTCAAATAGCAAGTAACAGAAAAATAAATATTACAGAATACAAAAATTTCATATATATTGGATTCCACATTTATAATTAGTCCTTAAGAAACTCCTACTTGTCAAGTTTTGATGAATTATCAAAAAGAACATCCTTAATTATATGAATAATTGGTTAATATTAACAATTTTTTCATGTTGTGTTTGAGGCCATTTTTTTGATATAGCTCAATCAAAATAATGTATCATAACAGATTGAATATAGAAGTAGATAGGAAAAGCTACCTGTCAGGGCTGGGGCTGTAGTTCAGTGGTAGAGCACTTGCCTAGCATGGGTGAGGCACTGGGTTCAATCCTCAGCACCACATAAAAAATAAATTAATTAAAGTCATAAAAAAAAGAAAAACAAACAAACCTACCTGTCTTCTATTAAGCTAAACATGAAAGAAATTTGAAAAACTTGCATAATAATGTCACATTTCTTATTAAGTTACTTTTTTAGTTTGAAAAAATAGTGAAATTATCTTATTGTTTCTATGTAAAATAAAAGTTTTAAAATGAATTAAGTATCTAAGAATTTTTCATTTGGTAAATATTGACAATTAGAACTCATGTAAACAAAACTCTTGGGGGAGTACTCAGTAATTTTTAAGAACACAAAGGAATCCTGACATTAAGAAGTTTGAGAACTGTTTCTTTAAGAAAAGGCTCATCAAATGAATACAGTTCTAAATATTTAGTCTTTTTTGAATATGGATAGTATGACTCTAGTTTCTTTTCTCAGTTGTAGGGATTTGTCATTGGACTTCTGTTACTTTTTCCAAATAGGCAGTGTGTTCCTGTGTGTATTTTTAAAGAAGACTTTCGTTTTTAACTTTTTTTGGTACCGGAAATTGAACCCAGGGGCACTCAACCACTGAACCACACAACCCCAGTCCTTTTTATTTTGAGACAGGGTATTGCTAAGTTGCCCAGGGTCTTGGTAAGTTGCTGAGGTGTTCTTGAACTTGTTATCCTCTTGCCTCAGCCTCCCGAGCTGCTGGGATTACAGGCCTGTGCTACCATGCCCAGCAAAGATTTTTATTTTTAAGATTGATGCTACCTATAGGATTACACGCAGAATTGAGATATGGTTAATAGTAATACCAGTTAGTCTTTTTATGCTTAATACCTTTCTTTGGGGGGTTGGTGTTAACCAGGAATTGAATTCAGGGGCACTTGACCACTGAGCCACATCCCCAGCCCTATTTTGTATTTTATTTAGAGACAGTGTCTCACTGAGTTGCTAAGCACCTCGCTGTTGCTTAGGCTGGTTTTGAACTCATGATCCTCCTGTCTCAGCCTCTCTAGCCGTTGAGATTACAAGAGTGCGCCACCATGCTTGGCTTGATATCACTCTTTTGTAATGAGGTATATATGCTGTTTTTGGAGCTTTTCACCATGGCAAGTATATCAGTGTTGTAGTGAAACTCATTTTGCTGAATATAAACTGACATTTTCTCAGAAGTCCATACACCAGGCTTATGTATTCTGACATTTCATAGCTTTCTGGTGTGGTCAATCTACAGTTTAAGAATGTGTATCTGAATTACTTACTTGCAACAAAACCATATATAGTATGAACTACACATGAGTATATAGTATTAGTATAGTATGGACAGTTCAGTCTCATTGTGGACTATTAACATTTTTCTATGGGAAATTACATTTTTACTCCTTGAAATCTAGCCAAACATGTATCTTCATTGCAATCTAGCAGTAGCAAGAGATCCCACTTTGCCCCTCAGAACAGAAACAGGATTGTTAAAGCTTTAATAATAGCTTTTAACATTAAAAAGCTTTAATGTGCTCAAAAGGCACACTAACTTGGGCATCTTATGTGAGTGAAAGGTGATAACACTCTCAGATGAAGCAAGTATATAAACTTTGGGCCAACTAGCAATAATGGAGGGAAAAAAGAGAAGGGATGTTCTGGAGGCTATTTTGAGGGTGGTATGTTCCCTTTTGGGACAGACTTTTTAAAATAAAAAGGTATATATATGTAGGTTGGAAAATTCATCAGTGTATATGGAGTTTGCTTTGTTGTGTTCTTATGGTTGGAGATTTGTATTAACTGAACTCAAGTAACAGAATGACAAGCCAATTGGGAAGGTTGAACTTACCTTTAGGCCAGAGATTTGAAGGTAAAAAGAGTGAGTGATGAGCTCCAGGAGCAATGATAATCAGAAGGAGTAGTGGAGGCCAGAAGTATGTTGATATATGTAGGCTATAAAGGGGACCTCCAAAAGTCCATGTTCTAGGGTGGTTGTTAGAACAGGAGGTAGGACTGATAATTGTCCAGCACAGTTCAGTCGAAATGTTTTTACTCAGCTCATTGCCCTGAGGTCTCTGGCAGGAAAGATAGAAGACATGTGTTCTATACAGGAAGCCCAGCCCATATGGAGAGTGGTTGATATGAAGTAGAAATCCAGAACCATAGGAGCTTGGAGAAATGGAAGAAGCTAAAGTTGGAAAACTAGAATTTGACCTGTGTTGAGCTCCTTGCTTCTTCCTGCCCTGTCAATATTAATCCCTTGGATTGAGGCAAAACTGAACCAAAGGAGACAGAAAGTGACTTATAGGTGTCGGCATTGGAGAGACAGGATTGACCCAACAAATGTATGTTAATTGGATGGTAATTAAGACGGGGAACAATTGGGTCGTTATAGTATTTCCACTCAGGTTCTTTATACAGCAGACCCTGGGTAGCATATTACCTGTCCACCAAAAAATTCTCTAGGCCTGGGGTTGCAAATTCTTTCTTTAAAGCACCAGATAGTAAATATTTTAAGCTTTATGGGTCAGATGGTTCCTGTTGCACTTAAGTCTGTCGCTGCATGAAAGCAACTGAAGAAAAACACATTAATAAAGGAACATGGCTGTGTTTCAATAAAGCCTTATTTATGAAGACTCAAATTTGAATTTCATGTATTTTCACATATCACAAAATATTAGAAAAATGTTTTTCAGCCATTTAATAATATAAAACCCATCTTTAGATCATAGCTATATAATAGCATGCACTAAGCTGGATTTTGGTCCATGAGCTCTTGTTTTCTGGCCCCTGTTTTAGGAAATGAATGACTTCTCAGTTATGATGCAGAAAGCTTAGCAGTACTGAAATAGATGTTCTCTAGGACAATGCTCTTGGTGACACTGTCTTGTTTTGTAGGTGACACTGATGATAAAAATCCGTTCAAGAATTTAGATGTGACATCTGCAGCAGGTTCAAATCTCTCAGCTATAAGACAAACTGGATACTTCATAAGAATTGTCATCTATTATGCACAGAGAGCCAAAATCCGTTACTGAGATTGTCTGGGTGAGCTGCCTGCTGGGTCCAGTGATGCAGTAGTAGACAAAGAAGTTGAAAGAGAAGTCTGGCATATTCTGTGGATGACTGGCAGAGTGTGACACCAATATGGCATCAAGCCCTACTATGATTCCAAGGACTTTATGACAAAATAAAAAAGAAAAAAATATTTGTAATAGAGCTTGGTGTGATTGAAGTAAATATGATCTTTATTTGGGGAATGTGTACTGCATTATCATTCCATAATGATATATAGTAATTGCCTTGTTAATCAAACTTTAAACATTCTACCTTTATTCACAAAACTTATGTAGTTATTACCTTTTCAAATTTGGTTCTCTAACTCTAAGGAAATTCAGTGAAAAATAACAACTGTTTACCTAGTAGGTTAATTTAAGGACAATTATTTACACTTGGAAATTTTTGTTTGGGATTCTTGAAACTGTACTCTCATGTACAGCATTTAAAATATTTCTATTTGTGAAAAGCTACTTGGATTTTCTTAGAACCATCTTTTTGAGTAGACTCCTTTACTCAATAGTAAATAGAAAATCATAATGTAGAGTACTAGTATATGTAGAATGTTGAATTTCTAAATTGTTTCAGACCTATTAATTATATACACTTAGAAAATTTAGCAAGCAGGTATGATTAGAATAAACTTGTGTGTTTCTTTTAGCTATTGAACCATAAAACTGGAACATCAAAGTAGTTTCTGAATCAAATTGGTGTTTTATTTGGTTAAGAATCTTTTTTTTTTTTTGGTATGTATCAATTCATACCATTAATAGAGGATTTGAAAGTAGCACTGGGAAATGAAGTGGGTAGATTCTCCCAAAGTTGGATTCCATTTTTACCCTCAGTGAATTGTCAACTTTTTTTTTAGTTTATTATTTTTTTTATGTTAGTATTCAACAGAAGCTCTGACAGTCTAGGATATAAAACATTTTATTTAACTTGTACAGCTCATTTACAAACGAAGTTTCCCTCATGATTTATCTTGAAATCCTTATTCAAAGCATATACTATTTAATTTGTCAGTATGCCATTGCCTGGCTGCATGTTTTTGGTCAAGAGTGTAGTGCCACTAACATAGGCATCCTGCTAGGAAGATGATCTGCAGGTTGATAGACAGTGGAATTTACACACTTCTAATTTACAAGTCAGATTAGAGATCATAATCATATGATAGCTTTATGTGGAATTGATTTCATGGTTTTTAAGCTATTTTTTGTCATTGCAGCAATGCCATTAACTGAAATGCAGTTTTATTGTAGCATGAGAGTTCCTCAAACTCTTTTGAATTTGGAAGAAGAGGGTTGTTGGTATAGATGCTTAAATCCTAAAACTCAGGGATTTTGTGTACCTGTGTATGTATGTATACACATATATGTGTATGTGTGGGTTATCAAGCATAAGGTCTTGTGTATACTAAATGGGTGCTCTACCTCTGAGCTATGTCCTCTGTTCATAATCCAAGGATTTTGAATGAGAATGTCTCTTATTGTACATAATTTAATTGCCCAATGGATTGGATTTGAGGTTGGTGTGATAAATATTTGAAAATATTTGCTCTTTTGAAATGTAAGTTATTTTGGAAGGACCATTTGTCTGTGTGTATATGTGTGTTTAAATCAACAATCAAGGGCTGGGGATGTAGTTCAGTGGTAGAGTGAATGCCTAACATGTATGAGACCTTGGGTTTGATCCTCATCATTGTAAATATAAATAAAATAGCAATCACCTTTTTGCCTTATAGATAAGATACATTTAGTAAGAGATGTGAATTTAGTGTTAATAGCTAATTGAAATCTGGACGTCCCTTGTAGTTTTTGGAGGCTTTGTGTAAGGGGCAAGGGATAATAAATAGAGCACTGTAGTTTACAGTTATTTTTTCTTTTCAAAATAAGGTAACATAGAATAGTACATAAATACAACTTAATGGGTTATAGTTATTCTCAATTTACCTGTCCAGATTGAAATTGAGAACCATCTCATAATAGCATTAAGAAGTATTCATAGCAGAATGACTAGTGCTATTCAATTTGAGTGTTCTATGTTTAGTTGCAGAAAAACATCTGTGTTAAATTTTTGCCATGGTTCTTGAGCCATTAATTGATTTGTTAAATATAGTCAAGAAAATAAGAAAATCCAAGTGTTTAAAACTGGGTTTGTATCAGCAATCAAAAGAACATTTGGTTTTATCCTCACCTACTTTCTTATGTGGTAGACTCATGAATTACTTTCTGAGATGACAAAACATTGGGATGAGGAGGATGTTAAGAATTCATCAGTTATGTCCTTTTTTCTATCAACTATGTTTCACAAAGGATTTATTTAGTTATGACATTTTTAGGTTATGATGATTTACATGGACTTCAAGAAAGATTTGGAGAAAAGTTAATGTAAGGTAAGGGTATTGTAGGTATATATTACTGTGTTTGTTTTAGTAGAGCAGTGATTTTAGGTTGATACTTATACCATCTTTGCCTCTAACTTCATGGTCTCTGATTATAGCTGCTTTTTCTTCAGGAGAATGGGAGGTAATTTTTTGAATGAAGAAGGTAAGGCTATTCCAGACATTGGGAAATTAGTGGAATGGAGTGATTTGTTACCATGGACTGTTTATTGAAACTCTGCAACCAGACATTGAGTAAGGTATTTGCATAAGTTATTTCTAGTTCTGTCTACACCCTTGAAAGCGTATAGAATTATCTCAATTTCATGATGAGGATACTAGGAGTTAAATGGTATATCTTTGAATAAATAATGAAATAGTGTCCTATAGCTAGTGACTCATTTTGGGAAAAGGTTTTTTTGTATCTGGAGAATGTTTGATGAATTAAGAAATAAAAATGTAAATTAAAAAAAACAGCATATACTATGGGAAAATTTCAAGATTTAACAGCTTTTAACATGAATAACTTCATGTTGGGATAGAATGATGTTGGAGCCTCCTTGAAAACCTTGATGTGGCACATTTGCCAATGATGAATCTGGTCTCTAGAATTATCTATTGGGTTGCCTTTGATATTAGTATAGTATTATGATATATAACTGTACTTCCGGGTTTAAATAATGTCTAGGTAGAAAATTCATGTTTAAAGGGTGAGTGATAATGAGCTGTTATAGAAACTGATGCATATCATAAGTTGAGTTGGATCACCTCTAAATAGAATGTTTAGAGAAAGTATTTGCAAGTATGTTTGAAGAAGTGATGAAAGAAAATTAAATTATATACCCCAGTGAATTCAGTCTGTTTGATCAGTTTCCTAATTCTGTTTAGTTGAACAAAGTTGGATTTGAGTTGAACGAAGCTTTAGTGAGCGTTTAGAACAGAATAAGTATGGTACTGCACTAAGGCGTTTCATGGAAAGCAAAGATGACTGAGACATTTGCTGTCTCAGGGAATGGCATTAGCATAGACAGCTGAAGGTAATCCATGACAGAATAACATGGGTGCTATCCATTTTTATGTGGCAGTACTGTGGGAATGTGAAAAATGTGGTATGTATAACTGGGGTTCAGGGTAGGCTGTGTGGAGGAGGCCAGGTTTGGGCTGGATCTTGAAAGAAGAGAAGGATATCAAGTAGGAAGAAGGGTATTCTATCCTAAAATAAGGGGTAATCACAGGCATGGAATTAGGAATAAATAGATGTCTGGGAAGCAATAATACTCATACTGAACAGATACAAATTTTAGAAAATGGTTTCAACTACCATTTAAGCATACTTGCCCACATTATAATTCCAGTAGAGGCTTGGCATATTTGCTTGTTATTTGTATGTTTCTTTGGTAATGCACAAAGTGTCTTTCTTTGTGATATATGGTGTGTATTATCAAGGTGGAAATGTTACTCACTTAAGAGCCTGGAGGGTTATAAGCATCAAAATCAAACTTCTAAGTCTAATCACAAAGTCTATTACTTGCCTTGATTTAAACAGTAAAATATAGAAAAGATGATGATTTTTACATATGAACCTAAGAAGCATTTGGCAATGCAATTAGTTTCATAACAAGTGATTGTTTTTTAAAGCCTTCCCAGAATAAGAATGAGTATCTTGATGCTAGTGTCACTTTTAAATAGCTGTAGCTCCAGGAATGTGTCTGTTCACGTTATTATCTTAAATACACACCTTATCTATCCATATTGCTGTACTTCAAATGTGAAAGTAAAAATAAAGGTGTGAAGTGCCTAGCAGACTTGTATGGATTTATGTAAATCAGAAAACACAAAAATCCATTAATCTCAGTGCTGAAGCCTTGATGTATTTAAGTATGAAGTATTTCCTTAAAGTTACACACAAACACACACACACACACACACATACATCCCATAATTTCTAGGGATTTACTTTGCAAAAAAAAATCTTTATTTCACTGAACTCCAGACATGGATTCAACTGTCGTCTTATTGCTCCATAAGATTATAAAAGTTATATAAATATTTAAGTGCCCCAAATTGATCCTTTTACCCCAATTTTTTCATCTTTGGCCTTTCCCTTATAAATTAGTGGACAATTAGTCTTTTTTTCTTCTTTTCCTTAGACAAACTCTTGGAGTCATCACTGATTTCTTTCTTTTTAATAATTTTAGTTTATTTTTTAGTGCATTATAGTTATACATAATGGTGGGGTTCATTTTGACATATTCATAAAAGTATATAACGTAGTTTTTTCCATTTTATTCCCCATACTACCTGCTTCCCTTCTATCCTCTCTCCTCCAGGTCCCCTTTCTCCACTCTACTGGTCTTTATTTCTTCTTTTCCTTTTTTCTTCCTTCCTTCCTTATCCACACTCTGTCCATAGTTCATGCTGACTCATCAAAACACATCTGCAATTTAAACCTGACTACCTGTCACCACCTTCACTACTACCTTGTTTAAGCCACTATCTCTTACTTGGGCTATTTTAATAGCCTCCTGACTGGCCTCTCAGCTTCTCAGAACCTGAAACACCTAGTGCCTCTAATATAGTACAATAAACAGAAAAATGATACTAAAACAGAGGTAAAATCTGTCACTCAAAACTTCAGTTGTTTCCTCTCTTATGCATTGTAAAAGCTAAATCTTGATAGACGCCTGCCTATAAAACTCTGTCTAGTGCACCTTCATAACCTCATTATTTAGATTTTCTTTGTTCGATACCTTTCATTCACACCTGAATAGTATATTGTTTCTTGAATAATTGTTCTGGGATATTAAGTTTACTGGTTCTTCTTCCTGAAGTGCTTTTACTATTAGATGGCCATTCAGCTTATTCTCTAGTTTTTTCTTGATGTGTTAAATCCCTAGTGAGACCTTCCTTGATCATCTTACTTAAAATGCTTCTCTCCTTCCTACTTCTTTTTCTTGTTTTCACTTTCCCAAATTCACTGACTGTATATTCCATCTTACTTTTTTTGTGGTCTTTTTCTGATATGATGAAACCTTGATGACTGCAAGGAATTTTTCCCAATTTGTTTAATATTGGACCACTAAACCTATTCCCATACATATTTGTCACTTAATGCATAATTGACTGAATGAATAAAAGATATAACTTACTTCATAGAAGTTAAACCTGTGGTAAAAACCTAATTTGTCTCCTGTTGACATCTTTGGGGAATGATATTTCCAAATGCCTGAGTGTTACTTCTTCAAAAATTTTAAATAATATATATTTGTGTAATTTGCATATAATATACTTACTTTAATCGTGGAGGTCCATGAATTTTGGCAAATATACACTGTTATGTAATATTTTTGTTCCAATTAAAAGGTATAGAATATTTCTGTCACTTCAAAAAATTCCCATCTCTCCCGTCACTTCTTTCCTCATCCCCATCTTTAGGCAACTATTGATCTGACTTTTTGTCATTGTAAATTTGTTTTACTTGCTCTAGAGTTTCATATAAACAGACTTATACATTATATATTTTTTCAGTGTGCTATTTTTGAGGCTATTATTAGGTGTCATATTAATTTGTTTTCATTGCAGAATAGTGTGCTTTTTTTAAATAAATGTGCCACAATTTGCTTATCAGTTTATTTGTTATGGACATTTGAAGTGTTTCCATTTTTTTGCCTGAGTGTTTACATATGAGTCTTTGTGTAAATATGCTTTGTCATATGGTAAAAGCATGTTTAACTTTGAAAGAAATTTCCCCTCTGTGATCATACCATATTCACTACCAATGTATGAAATTCTAGTTCCTAAACATTCTAGCTAGTACTTAACATAATTCTTTTAAATCCAGACATTCCATTGAGTGTGTAGTCATATATCTTATTGTTTTAATTTTCAGTTATTAATTACTTGAATTACTTGATTTCCAGTGATGTTGATATTTTCTGTTTTTTTTTTTTTTTGTTGTTGTTGTTGGGGGGAGATGCTGGGGTTGAAGCCAGGGTTGTTTGCAGGTCATGTGCATGATCTTTCCATTTATTTTTTGGCAATTGTTTATCTTTTGTGAAATGTTTGATCAAATCTTGTGTTCATTTGAGGAAAAATTGAATTATTCATTATCATTCAGTTACAGAGTTCTTTATATATTTGTATTCAAATCCTTGTCAGATATATCTTTTCCTGGTCTGTAGAGATCCTTTTTCTTTTATTGATTGTCCAATTTGAGGAGCAGAGGTTTTCAAATTTAAGTCTAGTTTATTAATATTTTCTTTTGTGGGCTGTCTTCCTTCCCTCTCTCTCTTTCTTCCCTGAACTCTTTGACTCCTGGTTGTAAGGATTTTCTCATTTTCTCTAAGCATTTTACAGTTTAAGCTTTTTCATTAGGTCTTTGGTCCATTTTGAGTTAATTTTTGTATACATGTGGGGTAAAGATCAAGGTTCACTTTTCTGTCCTTGTTCAAGGCCCACTTGTTGAAAAAACTATCTTTTCTCCTTTAAGTTATCTTTAAATGTTTGTTATAAATCAACTAATTGTATATGTGTAGTACTTTTCCTAGATTGTATTATATTGATCTATATGTGTTTCCTGTCAACATATTGTTTCATAGTAAGCCTTGAAATCACATAGTGTAAATTCTTTAACTTCGTTTCTCTTTTTTCAAATTGTATTGAGTATCTCTTTTTCATTTTCATATCAATTATACTTTTATGCAAAGTGTCTGTAGGATTTTAATTGCCACTGTATTGAATTCTGTAGATCAATTAGGGAAGCATTAATCTCTAAACTACTGTTCTATTTCAATCCATGAACACAATATAGCTCCATTTATTTAGTTATCCTTTAATTTCTCTAAGCAGTAGTTTTCAGTGTGTTGGTTTTTTAAAATTTATCCTAAGTGAATAGGATATGAATTAGATTTTGAATGTTTTTGAAAATGCCATTTTTCCAAAACAAAATTTACAATTTGTAATGGTTATTATTTAGAAGTAGACTTAATTTTTACGTGTTGAACTTGTATCCTGCTACCTTGCTATTTCATCCATTTATGCTTTTAACTTTTGTGAATTCTTCAAGTTTTGCTTTGTATATGATCCTGTTAATCACAAATAAAGATAATTTTAGTCTTCCTTTACAGTTTTCATGTCTTCTATTTCTCTTTATTTTATTGACTTAAACCTCATTGCAGTGTTAAATAGGAATAATTAGAGTGAACATCTTTGCCTAGTTTATGATTCAGAGTAAAACTATTTAGATTTTCACTAATATGTATGACATTGGCTGTACATATTTTATAGGTGCCCAATCAAGGAGAGCAACTTCCCTTTTATACTTTATACTGAGAGCTTTTATTGTAAATTAGTGTTAAATTTTTCCCAGGGGCTCAGGAGGCAGAGGCAGGAGAATGGCAAGTTCAAAGCCAGCCTTAGCTATTTAGTGAGGCTCTAAGCAACTCAGTGAGATCTTGTCTCTAATAAAATACAAAATATGGCTGGGGATGTGGTTCAGTGGTCAAGTGCCCCTGAGTTCAATCCCCTGGCTACCCCCTCCCCCCCAAAAAATAGTGTTAAATTTTGTCACCTAATTTTTCTACATTTATAGGGAGAATAAAATTTTCTTACTACTCAGCTATCTCTAAGCCTATTTATTGTTTTATTTTGAGACAGGGTATTGCTAAGTTGCCCAAGCTGGGCTTGAATTTGCAGTTCTTCTGTCTCAGCCTCCTTAGTTGCTGGGATTAAAGGTATGCACCACTTCACTTAGTGGGTTATGTGTCTTGTGGACTGAGTGTTGTGTATTCTCCCAAAAGTTATAAGTTGGAGCCTAATTCTCAATGTTTTGATGTTTGAAGATGGTGCATTTGGAAGGTAGTTAGGCTTAGGTAAGGTCATGAGGTTGAGTTGCTCATGATGGGAACATCCTTATGAGAGAATGAACAAACCAGAGCTTCTTTTGTTAATGAGAACACAAGTATTGTGTGTAAGAGATCCTTACTAGTAAAGTGAATTGGTTTGCGCCTTGTTCTTCCTAGCCTTCCAAATTGTAAGAAATAAATTTCTCCTCTTGGAGCCACTCAATCTATAGCATTTTGTTATGGGAGTATGACTTGGCTAAAATATGTGTGCATTTGTATGTATGTATCTCTCTTTGTGTTTAGCATCTTTGTCAGATGTTGGTATCAAAGTCATTATCCTCTTATTAGATGCAGAAAAAAAACTTAAAAATACTTTTTAAAATGACTAAAACACTCAAACTAGGAATAAAAGTATATTTTTCTCAACATGGTAAAGGATATCTATAAAAAAAGCCACAACAAATGTCTCATTTAATGGTGAAAAAGAGTGTTTCCCTCAAAGATTAGGAACAAGGCAGGAATGTTGTTCTTACCAGTTCTGTCCATTGTTGTCCTAGAACTTATAGCCAGAACAATTAAGCAAGAAAAAGAAAGAAAATCATCTATTGGCAAGAGGTTAGTTATTTCTATTTACAAATAACATAATCTATATAGAAAATCAAAAGGAATAAATAAGTCTTTTAGAACTCATAAATGAGATCAGCAAGTTTCCATGGTATAATAGGAATATACAGAAATCAATTGTATGTATAAATACCGGCAGTGAACAATCTGAAAATCAAATTAAGAAAATAAATTTTATTTACAGAATGCCCAAATCAAATAAAAATCAATTTAACAAAGACAGTATAAAAATTATACCCTGAAACCTACAAAAATTACTTAAAGAGAGAAATGAAAAGTATCCCATGTTCATGGATCAGGGGATTTTTTAATTGTTAAGTTGGCAATACTTTACAAAGGATCTATAGATTCCAGGTTATCAAAATCTGAGTTGCCTTTTTTCTTTCTTAGAAAATAAGAACCATATTCTAAAATTTATATGGAAATACGGGATACCCAGAATAGTTGAAACAACCTCAGTAAAAAGGACAAAAGTGAAGAAATCAGAATTCCTAATTTCAAAACTTGCTACAAAATTTTCATATTCAAATACTCAAAACAGTGTGATACTGGTATAATGATACACGTAGATTGTTGGAATAGAATTTGAAGGCCAGAAATAAACTTTGTCTATTTGTCTAATGAATTTTAACAAGGGTGGTGTGACACTTTAACAGGGAATGAATAGTCTTTTCAATAAATGATATTGGGATGACTATATATAGCAAAAGAACAAGATTGGTATTCTTTTCTATATCATGTATTAAAATTAATGCCAAGTGGATTATTGACCTAAATGCAAGAGGTACAACTGCAAAATTTTACAAAGAAATATATGAGTAAATCTAGAGTTTTTATAGTATACCAAAAACATAAGTGACAATAGAAAAAAATAAGTTGGACTTCATCAAAATTAAAAATCTTATTTAAAAAAATCATTAAGAAAGTGAAAAGGGAACCCACAAAATGCAGGAAAATATTTGCAAATTATATTGCCGATAAGGAACTGAATCTAATACATAAAGAACCTCTTGCCATTAAAAAGTAAGTTATTTTTTATGGTACTGAGAATTGAACCCATAGGTGCTTTATCACTGAGCTACATGCCCAGTCCTTTTTACTTTTTACTTTGAGACAGGGGTCTGGCTTAGTTGCTGAGGCTGTCCTCGAACTTTCCATCCTCCTGTCTCACCCTCATGAGTCTCTGGGATTACAGGTATGTACCACCACACCTAGCTTGAATAGGCATTTATTTAATACCCAATAAGCATCATGAGTAGATACTTAGTTTCTAAGTATGATTATGAAATGCAAGTCAAATCAGAATTTTATTTGTTGACTTAATATGTAAAGTTTATATGTAAAGACTGCTGAGTTTTTTTTTTTTTTAATTGTACTCTGACAATTCTTGTTATTTTTCTTCCAGGTCTTATTAAAAGAAAAAAAAGAAAACATTTCATTGTCTTCTGGTTTTCTCTTTTATTTTTTTAAAAAGTTAGTAGGGTTTCTTTTTTCTTTTCTCTTTTTTAAAAGAAAAATTTTTCCTCCCATGAATCTAATATTGTAATGTGTTTTTTCTCCTTTGATGTTTTTTAGATACTTTCTTAATCTCATCACCAGTTTTTAGCAAAAGAATTGTTTTGCATTCTTTTTAAATGATGAGTTTAGGGGTGTGTGTGTTTGGGTATGTACCCTCTTGGAATTCATTGAATTAGATTTATAGATTTATAATTTTCCTCAAATTTGAAAATTTTTAGGCTGTTACTTTTTCCAGATTTTTTCCCCTCTTTTTTTCTGGTATTCTCGTAAGATTGATGATATTATATTATTATTATTAGATATTATTCTACAAGTAACTGAGGCTTAATTTGCTTTTTCTCAGATTGATTTCATTCTTCTTTTATATGGTCTGTTAAAAGTTATGGTTTTCTTCTGGAAGTTCTATTTTTTTAAAATAAATACCTTTTGAATATTGACTAGAAAAGAAAGCTAAAATCTGCCAGGTACACTCTCCTGTACCTTTAAGGTAGCTTGAAGTCACATTCCAGAAAGCTTGTTGAAGAAGTAAGCTTTTGTGAATGTGAACAACCTACTGTAAGTATTGTGCTTCCCTAATAGACACCCTTTCTCCATGCCATTATTCCAGAGTAGGGAATAGTTAGAAATAAAAGGTTGATTCATTTAATCTATATAGTGTTCACCCAGCAAAGAAAAGAGGATTACTGTGGGCATTCTGAGATAGTACCCCACACATTGTCCAGTGTAATCCAAATCTTTAGTGAGCATTTTCTAGTTTAACCTGTTTTGTTCAACAGATTCTTTAAAAACTGAGGACAGGCACAATTTGGGGTGATGTAGGGAACACAAAATAAGTAAGCTCTCACTTATTTGTATACAAATGGTCAAAGAACATTTTATGTATGCCACAGTGGTCAGAAGAGGAGCACTTGGGTGTGTGGTTGCCCTATTAGGTTCTCAGAAGCCTGTATGTAGGTTTATAGATCAGGGAGTGGTGAATGTTCTTTGGTTAGCACAGCTTTCAGTGACTGAGCAGTCTATTTTCAGATAGTAGTTCAGATAATGACAGTCATCATTGCTTAATTTTATACACTCTTCACTTATTTATATCTACTGTCATTTGCTGAGGTCATCCCGTCAACAGACATGTATTGAGGACTATGCTGGCACAGAAAGATAAAAAAGATATACTTCCTGGAGGAGTAGTAAGGGACTCCAGAGGTCTTAATTAGTATTTTGAGGCAACAGTGTAAGACACTTGGTATATAATGCTTGTATTTGCTCCAAAAAGCATATGGGAATTGGTAGTATATGTGGATTTAAAAACAGCCTTCTGGGGCTACATTTTGTGTTTGATCCTGTTTAATAAGATGGATGGTTTAATTTTTCCCACAAATGTCAGGTTGTGATATTTGCATTTTTGGAATGAATGTTTAGGAAATAATTGTCAGCATGGAAATCCATTGTTGGGTAATTTTATTTAAAAAAATATATTTTTTCTTATGTTGCATAGCTCTGGTGTTTTATGTGATGGTAATTGAAATATAAAAATGGTTTATTGGAAGGACTTTATGGTCTTAATCAGTTATTTTTTTTTTAAATAAAGATTAAAATATTGATGTCACTATTGGCTTTAAAGGTAATTTTCCAAGATATGTGTAGATACTGTATGATTAGAATTCCTAGGATAACAATGATTAACTAGAACTTTCATTTGAGGCACTAGTATTCACCAGATGCTTTCATAATCAAAGGACATGCTAGACTATTTGCAGAATTATGAAAACCTGGTTTTGTAACCCCTGAATCACTTCACTGACACAGAGGCTATAAAAAGAGGGAGGGATTTTGTCAGTTGAAGTTTTTTGGAATGTCATTGTAGTGCTGTGTGTTTTACTCTCTCACAAGTTGAGTGTCTAAATCTATTTTGTCAAACCTAGTGGAGGAGTTTCAGCTGGAGTATTTGGGTACAGTATTTGGGGATAACAAGAGATTGATGCTTGACTCATGCCTTAGAAAGCTGAAGTATACTGTGGCAATAGTTTTGGATTTGAGAAGTGATTACACTCCTCTCTGTTAACATGGTATCATTTGAAAAGGGATCCTTCCTTCCAAAAATTCCTGACAGGGCAAGAGGATTCCAGCAGTAAGGGCCTAGGAGTGTGGGTGTACTTCCAGGGATGAGAAACTGAAGTGAGCTCTTGGTGGAGGGAGAACAGTACCCAGAGTAGCTTTGTAACTAGAGGGTTATACACCTTGGAAAAATGCACATAAACTGTCCAAGAGAGGAAGTATCAGCTTTAGACACCTACAATGTTCATAGACTTCTAGAACATTTTGCTACAAGTAGCAGGAGTCAAATAAGAACTGTGTTATATGTCTGACTTTTTTTGTTTCACTTGACCCTAGTGGTCTTAGAAAACTCAGGAAGGTGGTGGAAGCTTCTTGGCTACAAAAGGAGGATTCTGTTCCCTCTTTCACTGACAATGGCTGGCTTCTGGCAGACCCCAGCAGAATGATGAACTTGGAATTGATGTTAAATGTAAACTTTGGAGTTTTAATTATTATTTAGGTAGCTAGTGCCTGTATTTTGAAAAATTTCACATCCACGGAAATGTCAACACAGTAATATACCTTTTATTTGTTATTAACATTTGGCCATGAGTACATATAGTGTGTATGTATTTTTGGATGATGGGATAGAGCTAAATCATTTAAAAATGATACTTTACCCTGAAATACTTCAGCTTGCTTATCTTTTTTTTTATATTTATTTTTTAGTTTTAGGTGGACACAATATCTTTTATTTTATTTTTATGTGGTGCTGAGAATCAAACCCAGTGCCTCACGCATGCTAGGTGAGAGTGCTACCACTTGAGCCACATCCCCAGCCCAGCTTGCTTATCTTAATAATTAAAATGGTCTTTGTAATCACAATATGTTTGTTACTACAAGGTCTTTATCATTGGTACAATATTATATAATATGTGGTTTTCATTCAGTTTTCCCTAATTATCTAAGACTAGTCACTTTTAATCATTGAACCCAAACTTAACATTTAAAGTGATCATATGATTTTCTGTTACTTGAGTTTTTATTTTAGGGAAGGGATTGATTATTTTACTGTATTTTTTTTTCTCCTTGAAACCCATCATTTCTATATGGTCAACATATTGGTTACACTTTTAAAAGACTATCTCAATCCAGTATATATTTGCATTTTTCAAGAATAGATTTCCTATAGATCTAGGTGATGGTGGTTTATTAAACTCTTCTTCCTGCTGTTGTGGATAATTGAAAATTTTCATAATAAAGTTAAAGAATTTTTCAGCCTGTGTGTCCTAATTTTTAGATTTGGAATGTTAGTAAATCACATAATATACATTATTCCTTAGTATTAATATCAGAGAAAATCAGTTTACAAGCCAGAAACAGTAATGGTTCCATTTTATTTTATTTTAGAGGAGGAAAAGTTTATTTTGGAGGCTCACAGTTTCAGAGGTCTCAGTCCATGGAGAGCCAGCTCCATTCCTTGGGGCTCGAGGTGAAGCTGAACATTGTGGTGGAAGAGTATGGTGTAGAAAAGTGGCTTATGATATCACATCAGGAAGGAGAGAGAGGAAGAGAAAAGGCCACACCATACCTGCCCTCAGTTGCCACTTAGTTAATCCATATAAAGGGATTAATTCAGTTTAGGTTAAGTCTGTCATAACCCAATCATTTCACCTGTAAACCTTTCTTGCATTGTCTCACACATGAACTGTTGGGGATACCTCATAACTAAATGGTTCAATTTTAAACATACATTTGACATATGTAAGGCCCTAGGGTAAGTTGTTTCCACATTCAGATCTCTAAAATAAATTTTATTTAGTTTATTAAAAACCAGTCATTCTTTGGAGTTTATTCTTCATTCTGAAGGCTTCCTTTATCTTCTCTTTAGTTTGTAATTTGTCTCCAAAGTGATGGAGAGACTCAGCACAGGGTTGGCACCAATCATGGTGAGGGTGACCTGGGTGAAAGTGTAGGTCTGGGTGAACGTTCATGTTGTGTCCAAAATAAAACCAAAGGTTATTAGAAGTAGAATTGAGACTAAGGAAGTTCAGCATGGCACACTGCTGAAGTTGTAGCTGTAATTCAGGATCCATCGGGTAATGGAGTCCTAAATAAGCTGGCAATGAGTGAGTTTTCAAGAATAAAAATAAAATAATTCTGAAACATAGGGTTCTTTTTTAAAATTTTGTTTAGATGTTGATGGACTTTTATTTTATTCATTTATTTATATGCCATGCTAAGAATTGAACCCAGTGCCTCACACATGCTAGGCAAGTTCTCTACCACTGAGACACAACCCCAGCCTGAAACATAGGGTTCTTTAGCTTTATTAGAATTAGTATTTTTTAAGTTTGAAATGTTTTGTGCATTTATTTATTTTAAAATTTTGTTTAGTTGTAGATGGAAATAATACCTTTAATTTATTTATTTATTTTTATGTGCTGAGGATTGAACCCAGTGCTTCACACATGCTAGGCAGGAGCTCTACTACTGAGCCACAACCCCAGCCCCATGTTTTGTGTATTTTAGTCAAAATGATAGATTTGGTGTGGTTAGAGTTTATTGAATTTTAAAGACTATTTCTCTAATACATAATACTAAAGATAGGATATTGTAAATTTGTCCTAAAAAAATTTTAATGCAAGTCAATAGAATACCACTCTAAAATGTCCTTTAACACATAATATAAATTAGTTATTTCTGAATGTTAAATGCAATTTTTATTTTTCTTTATACAATTTAGTATATTTTATAAGGTATTATAAATTGAATAGTCATGAAGAAGTAAGCTCAGAAATGAGAAAATTTTACTTGGCCTTTTGTAAGAGATAGAATTTACTCATTAATCTTAGTGTTTCTTAGCAACACAAATTATTACTATCTTGGGCTTTTTCATATCTTTCTTCAAGCACACATTTGGAAATATTTTATATATGACCTGATGCTTGTCCATCTGTCCTGAAGCCCTCACTACTTCATTACCTGAATGTCCTTATTAAATTTCACATTTGTACAATATCTTCTTTCAGTGTAATAATCCGCACTTTGACTTGAGAATCATTTGGCTTGTCAGAATCTTAAAAGGGTTCTGGGAAATAAATTTCTTTTGTGTATTGTGAAGCTAAAAGTTATTGAAAATGTGTTATATTTTCATAATAAAACAAGTATAAAAATATTACCTTGGGAGCTAGCTAACTATTTTCTTATTGTCCTTTGCCTCTAGGGAGGTAGTTTAATCATTTGTGATAAAGAAATAGCTTGGCTGTATTTTGGCAAGTTGACTTGTGTTCAGTTTAGATCATAATTTATGAAAAGGCTAGGTTCACAGGGAATGTTGTAGTTATCCACCTATTCAACAAATATTTATTGAGCACTTATACATGCAAGGTTCTGTGACAGACACTAGGGATATAGTGGTAAGTAAAAATATGCACCTTTTGCTTTCTTAAAAAAATATGGTTTGAATAAAAGAGTCTAGGGCTGGGTATGTAGCTCAGTGATAGAGCACTTGCTTGGCATACAGGAGACTGTGGGTTTGATTCCCAGCACCATGAAGAAAACAAACTGATCTGGCCAGGTAAGAAAGGCTTCTCTGAGGAAGCAAGCCTTAACTACTCTCTGTAGAGCCATCCAGTGACAGCAGCATGTAGATGTAAAGGCCATGTGACAGCAGGCAGCAAGCATATTGAGGGAAACTGGATGCAGTGGGTAGATGCCTACAAGTTGAGGCTTTTGAGAAAATTGGTGTTGATTAAGAGTTTCATTCTTTGTAAAGCTTTATATAAAATATGAAATCAGGGTTGAGGATGTAGCTCAGTGGTAGAGTGCTTGTCTAGCATGCGCAAGACCTGAGATTTCATCCCAAGTACCAAAACAAACAAACAAACAAACAAAATATCAGTAATTATCTTATATGGACTTAGTGTGTTTTATATTACTTCACATTTTTATATTGACTTTTGTTTATCTCTGTATCTGTTTTGAGATAATAAGCATTGATTTCAGATTTTTAAAGAATTTAAAGATTCCTTAGAGTTAGTATTCCTATTTGATATTTTCATCTAAATGGTAATCCATTCTGTTCAAGTGCTTGAATATAACTAGCCCAGTGCCAGGGCCCTCTGTTTCTCCTTTGGAACCAGCTTCATTTTCAAATACCTATATAACAGAGAGTTCTTTCTTTCTTTCTTTTTCTTTTTCTTTTTTTTTTAGAGAGAGAGAAAAGAGAGAGGAGAATTTGTTTTTCAATATTTATTTTTCAGTTTTCGGTGGACACAACATCTTTATTTTATTTTTATGTGGTGCTGAGGATCGAACCCAGCGCCCCGCGCATGCCAAGTGAGTGTGCTACCGCTTGAGCCATATCCCCAGCCCAGAGAGAGAGTTCTTTCTTAAGTGAAGCTCAAAGTTTGGTTTCTTCATCAATATTAGTTCTTTGAGGCAAAACTGAACAAGTTCAATTTGTTTTTAGATTCTTTTATCTTTTGATGCTTACTGATGTGTAGCTACAAGTCTTTTTCCCACAATTTTTCCCCCCAATATTAAGAGAATTTCAGATGTATACAAAGAAGATGTGGTAGTAGAATGAAAACACTTTCCCTCCCCTACTCTGCATGTTTCCATTGCCCAGCTTCCATAATTATCAACCTGTGGATTTTTTTTTTGATTGATGGATACTTAATGAGTACCTTCTGGGTATTAGAACTTATACAAGTTCCTAGAGCTATAGAAAGGGTCTTGACACAGTTCTGGCCTTAAAGAACTCTCATTCCAGTGCAAAAGAAAGTAAGAAAATAATAAAAAATCAATACCGCCAACATTGTAATCTAATTTGCCAAAAAATTATAAAATTAAAAAGTACAGGAAAGACATTTTACCTTGTTGGTAAGTGTTTGAAGTGGGAGAAAGCAGTATATCAAATCAGGTTCTTGAATACTTCTTGAGTGGTGGAGAAAACAAGGCAAAGTTCATCAGACAATAGGGAAGCTTCTAAAAGGAAATCTGTTCGTTGATAGTAAAATCTGATATCTACATATACTTAAAAATGGGTGTTTCTGTGAACAAAGCCCTTAGTTCTTCATGACCTTAAAGAATTTCATAATGTAAAATAGGACCTTGATATAGTCCATTATAAGAGATTAACCAATGGGATTTAGAAGTAATTAAGTATTTCTTTTCTTTCTTTCTTTCTTTCTTCCTTCCTTCCTTCCTTCCTTTCTTTCTTTCTTCCTTCCTTCCTTCCTTCCTTCCTTCCTTCCTTTCTTTCTTTCTTTCTTTCTTTCTTTCTTTCTTTCTTCCTTCCTTCCTTCCTTCCTTCCTTCCTTCCTTCCTTCCTTCCTTCCTTCCTTCCTTCCTTCCTTTCTTCCTTCCTTCCTTCCTTCCTTCCTTCCTTCCTTCCTTCCTTCCTTCCTTCCTTCCTTCCTTTCTTCCTTCCTTCCTTCCTTCCTTCCTTCCTTCCTTCCTTCCTTCCTTCCTTTCTTCCTTTCTTCCTTTCTTCCTTTCTTCCTTTCTTCCTTTCTTCCTTTCTTCCTTTCTTCCTTTCTTCCTTTCTTTCTTTCTTTCTTTCTTTCTTTCTTTCTTTCTTTCTTTCTTTCTTTCTTTCTTTCTTTCTTCCTTCCTTCCTTCCTTCCTTCCTTCCTTCCTTCCTTCCTTCCTTCCTTCCTTTCCTTTCCTTCCTTCCTTCCTTCCTTCCTTCCTTCCTTCCTTCCTTCCTTCCCAGGGCCTTGTATATGCAAGGTAAGCATTCTACCTACTGAACTGTATCCCCATCCCCTAATTAAGTATTTCTTAATGGTCAGATCAAACACTTTTAGAGGTTAAACAATCAAAATTTTGCTTTTTATATGTTAATATTAGTTCAGTCAAATTGATTTCAAGTAATTTTTGTTATTGCATATGGTTAGAAAAACACTCAACAGCTAAAATCTAATGTGTATGTGTCTGTGTATATATGCATGTGCATTGATTATATATTTTAAAATATGGAATAATTGGTTTAATTATCTTACTAAGACAGAGGTCAGGGATTCAGTATCTGGACAGATGAAACCATACCCAAAGTAAAAAAAAGAAAAAAAAAATACAAAGGGCTTCTCTCTCAGTATTAGGGACCTTAATTAGTCCAGTTTGAAATGCATGCTGTGTGGGCATAGGGAAGTTTTAAGAGTGTTAAGAATTATGTTCAAATCTTTCATTATTTGTAGAGCCTTATCAGTAATGGGTCATTAGTATGATATTGTCATATACTGAGATTTCCTTGCCTGAAACTTGAGACCCATGTAATGTTCTTCAATACAGTTACATGAGAGGATAAGCATGTGTGTTCACACACAATAATGCAGTAGTGCCATTTTCTCTTAGAACTTTTCCAAACAAGGAAGCAGGTACTATTTACAGGGTATACTGGGGAGGGGGGAATACACACACACACACACACACACACACACATCTTTATTTTATTTTATTATGTGGCGCTGAGTGTTGAACCCATTGGCTCGCGCACGCTAGGCGAACACTCAACCTCTAAGCTACAACCCCAGCCCTCTCTTTAATCTTTATAGCCATTCTTTCACCATGTTCTTGCTTGTATCTGTATACTGCATGTGTGTATATGGTTTTTTCTTCTCTTATTTTCTGAAGTAGATGTGTGATAAAAAAGCCATAGTGTGTTCTTTTTTTTCATTCGTAATATCACAGTGCTTGAATACTGTAGGTATCTATTTGTTCATTCCCTTTATATATGATTTGCTTGTTTATTTCTTCTCTTGTTTACTATCCAGGAATTATATATACTCCAGTTTGGCAAAAATGACCATGTCTGATTAATTTTTAAAAAATATCTTGGAAGTTTCTTTGACATATAGTTTTGTGCTATATTTTTAACATGGATATGATTATTTGTTATGTTTGAGTGTTTTTGTAGTTGAATTATTTGATGATTTCTGAAAATTAGGTATTAATATGAAATAAATTGATAAGGTTTTCCCTTTGAATTGATTTAACTATTATTAAAATTGTATTATTCCTATAAAGCAGACTTAGAAGAGTCTTATTTCTTCTTTGTGTTTCAGTTACATTTAAATAAGTAATATTTAAATAAGTAATACCTCCCTTTAAGCATGTCTCAGTATATTGAACATTTTAATTCAGCTTCCATTATGAGCATATAGATAGGTTATGTGACTACATAAATTATTTGGAATAAATGATATAAATAGTATTGGAAATTGATCTCAGAATTCTGAGTGTCCTTTCTATTTTTCTTTCATGTTTCTGTTTGTAGTAGAGAGTACTGAAGAGTATAGTGTATAAAACACACAATTTTGCTTCTCAAAGACTTTGCATTCTAATAAATAAAGGAGACTTGAACATAAATAACTAGAGTTCAGTAAGTAGTATAAGAAAATAAAACATGGAAAAAGAATATGTCATTAGGTATTTTCTAAAGGATATGATAGCTAAGCTGGATCTTAAATAACTGTTAGAAAATGTTAGGGGGAGATTTGGGAAAAGGAGATTTTAAGCTGAGCAGATTACAAAGGAGAGAGTCAAAGCAGTGGATGATTCTAGAGTCTCTAGTGGTCTTGCATAGGAGGGGAGAAAGAGGGAGGGAGAGAGAGGCGGGGTGGGGCAGGAGAGACAGAGAGAGAGAGAGAAAGCACATGCCCAGTTGGCAGTTGTCTGGACTCTCCAGAATTGGATTTGATGATCATAGAGCACCACTTTTGTCCCAGACCTGACTATGTCTTCTGATGTTTTTATAACAATTCCTGGGTCGTAGATTTTACAATGCTCAATTTAGAAAAAAACTGAGGCTCAGAGGAGTTATGTCACCCAGGGTCTCATGATAAGATGTTATTAGAACTAGGATTTAAATCAAATGTTCAATCAGACTTATGTATTTCCTTTCTTAACAAAACTAGAGAATCAGGATAAACCTTGGGAATGTTACCAAAGTAGTTGTTTTCTTGGATTAGGGAGTAATATCATAGAGAAATGGTAGCCAGTTGGGAGACTATTTTATTGATTCAGACAAGTGTGATATGAACTTGAATTTGGGGTGGTAACAATAGAGTCAAGATTGTGTAATTAAAGGTGGATAATAAGAAAACATGATTTCACACTTACATGCCAGAAAGTTATGATGTCCTCAAAGAGTGACTCAGCTAAGCCAACAGCCATGTGATTTAAAGAGGAGGGTGGGAATCACCAGCAGGCCAGAATTAGGTGGTATAGTACTAAAGTTATTTGATTGTGAAGATTTAAAGCATGAACTAATAAACTTAAATTATAATTCAGATCAAAGAAATGAGCACAGAATTGTAAACTTGAGGCCAAACTAAACATCTGGGTACATGATGAACAGTGTGTGGAAGGAGTAATGAGTAAAGGATGATGGTGCAAACCATTGCCATGGCCTCTTGTCCCCCTCACCTTCCTCGTAGTAGTGCTAACTGTTATGAGTTGAATTGTGTCTTCTTCTAAAATGATAGACTGAAATCCTAACCCCTAGTAGTTCAAGATGTGACCTTATTTGGAGATGGGATCTGCACAAACTTTAACTAGATTATGGAAGTAATTAAAGTAAGGTCATTTGGGTTGGCTCTAATCCAGTATGACAGGTGTCCTTATAAAAAGTAGAAATTTGGACTCAGAGACATTTATAGAAGAAGACTACATGAAGACGTGGAAGAATGCCATCTGTAAGTCAAGGAATGCCTGAGGGTATCAGAAGTCTAGAGAAGCTTGTAACAGATCCTCCTTCACAGCCCTTGGAAGGAACCAGTAGTGCCAATGCCTTGATCTTGCACCTCTAACCTCAGAGCTCTGAGGTAATGTGTTTCTTTTGAATAAGTTACCCAATTTGTGGTACTTTGTTACAGAAGCCCAAGGAAATTAATATACAAGCAATCATAGTGGTTTGAGTGTACTTCCTTCCCTTGGCATCTGCAACTAGTGGTGGTTGACTGTCTCCTGATCTTGCTAGTTATTGCATGCTACAACATCCCTTGCTGGCCAACCTTGTCTCTGCCCCTGTAAATCAATTCTTTCTAAAGAATTTCAATTGAGTAGGCCTTCTTTTTGTTTCAAAACCTTGTTGATCATTTAAACTCTTAAGTTTAGCTTTTTGACGAACTGCCAAACTGTCTTTCAAAGATATTGCACTTTACCACAAGTTATGATATATAATATTTTCACTGTATTTTGGCTCAAAATATATTCTCATTGTTATCATAAAGAAATGTAGAGGGGTCTTTCTCAATTTCTAAGAATATTGTACTCTGACAAACTGACATCTAAAGTGAGTTTAGCTATTTTTTTTAATTATTATTTCTGCTGGTTCATGCTCATTGTGTTATGTTTCCTTGAGTGCTTGATTCTCTTTGATTATATACTTATCCTGATAGTTGAAAAATTATTTATATGAGTAACATAAGAACTTTTTTGTTTCTGCCAGATAGCCTGGTATACTACTTTGCTGGTTAGATAACTTGACTTATCTAACATTATGACATTTTGGGAAAATAATTTTCTTTATGAAATAAGTAGAGCATTAAAAAAAACTGTTGATATAGTATCAAGGCTTAATAGCTAGAAGCAAATTATTCAACCAAAATTTACTGAATGCATGTAATTTACCAAATATTATTCTAGGTGTTAAGAGTTATAGAAGTGAACAAACGCAGTAATTCTCTCTCATATGGTTTTGCTTACCTGTTTTTATTTATTTTCATTAGCAGTAGTTTGAAAATATTAAGTGGAAAATTTCAGAAATAAACAGTATGTAAGTTTAAATTGCTGGCCATTTTGAGTGGCATGATGTAATTTCTCACTGTCCTGCTACATTTGGGAATTGAGTTAACTCTTTGTCCCAAGTATATGCCATCTGTGTATACTTAACAGCCATATTTACTGGTTGTCATATTTATCATACTATTGTGGTGTCACTGTGTGTGTTCAGAACTTTTAATTTATTTAATAATGTCTCTAATGAACAGAGAAGTCATGCTGGCAATTTGGATAGGCCAAAGAGAAGCTGTAAAGTGTTTCTTTTAAGTGAAAGGTGAAAGTTTCTAACTTAAAACAAGAAAAAAAAATCATTGTGAGGTTGTTAAGATCAGCAATAAGAACAAATCTTCTGGGCTGGGGGTGTAGCTGAGTAATAGATTGCTTGTTTGGTATGTGCAAGAGCTGGGTTCAGTCCCCAGCTTCCCAGAACAAAACAAAGCTAAACAAAACAAAACAACCCCCCTGCCCTGTCCTGCAAACAAATTTCAAATTCATGAAATTGTGAAGAAAAAAGAAATTCATGCTGGGTGTGCTGTTGTACCTTACGCTGCAAGTTATGACCATGATGTGTGATAAGTGCTTGTTAAGCTGGAAAAAGCATTAAATTTATAAGGCTTAATACTATTTGTGATTTACTTTTAAGGTGACATTTGCTGCTACCATCCTAATACCCTTTCCTGAGACTAAAGTTGTTACAGTGTTTTTGTTCTTTTTGCATTTAGTTGGCTTCATGCAAATCTGATCATTGAAGTGTTTTCTACATGGGAAAATTATGTTACATTTACATAAAAAAGGAAAATTTGTTGCTTCTTTCAGTTTAGTTGATTAGAGGTTACAATTGGAAACTATAAATTAATTAAAGCCAAAGCTGTCAATAACAATATATTGGTCTACAATGATGGGCAAATCTGCAGTGTACAGATATCTGCATGAGAAGTACAGTATGACATCATCTTCCTTTCCATTTCTACTCAAACCTGTAGAGCTTTTTCTCTAAAAATTTACTCTGTGTTCTCTACCCATTAAAATATTTTGTGGAAATATTGTACTCTGTGGAGCAGTGGTAATTGAAGACAATTTTCTGTAAGTATCTTTTGTTCTGTAAGCCAAAACTTGGGCCCAGGGACTTTGTCTTTTAATAGGGGAGTTTCTTGGCATTCTTGCTTAGAATGAACCCCTGACATGATGTAACACTAACCTTAGATGTGATGCTTTATTTCAGTAAGGTGTGTACTTTGACTTTAAAAGAATCAAGCAGCCCTGAAGATTCACATCTTCAGAGACTAACTCACAGTCAAAGAAGCTGTGATTTAGCTAATTTAAAAAAGCCTAACCATAGAAATATGTGTGCGTGTGTGTGAGTGTGTGTGTCTGTATTATATATATATATATTCCCCCGCCCCCACCATGGGATAATCACTAAACTCTTTAATTTGCTGTGAGTATAGCCCAAGGTGCCTGTTTTGGTTGGTTCTTGATACTTGATAAACTCTGCAAAACTTAGTGATTTCAAACAATGACAGTATGTAGTTTGTTCATGAGTCTGCAGCTTGGAAGGGTTCATTTGTCATGTCGGTCTTTTTATCATCTGGTGTGGTGTTATGCTTTAGATTAGTGTCCCCCAAAAGTTCATGTGTGAGACAGTGCAAGAAGGTTTAGAGTTGAAATGATTGGCTAGTGATAGCCTTTACCCACTCAGTGAATTAATCCACTCATAGGGATTAACTGCATGGTAACTGTAAGCAGGTAGAGTGTGGCTAGCGGAGGTGGGTCCCTGAGGCATGTATCTTGTCCTTGTTGAGCAGAGTTTCCTCTTTGGTGCCTGATGTGATGTCTTAAGCTGCTTCCCTCCACCTCCCTCTTCCACCATGATGTTCTGTCTCATCTGTCATCTGTCCTGAGGAATGGAGCCGGCTGTCTGTGGATAAAACCTCTGAAACTGGGAGCCCCCAAGTAAACTTTTCTTTCCCTAAAATTGTTCTTTTCAGATCTTTTGTTCACAATAGTGAAAAAAGCCAACTATACCATATGGCTCCACGGTGAATGCTTGCTCATGCACAAGTGATGGTTAAATTTTGGCCCAAATACCTATGTTTGGACTTTCAGTGAGGCCTTGGTTTCTTCACAGGGTCGTGCCTGGGTTCTCAGGGTGAGAAGAAGGAGAGGGTGAGTTAGGATGTGCCGCAGTCCCGCTGCAGCAAAATAACCAGGGGTGGCGAACAACTTGTGTACATTGATACAGCAGGAGTGGGAGCCGTTTATTGTAGGACAGGAGGGGTATATATACATTCCACACAGCTTATCTTAATTAACATAAACTAGATACAGCAGTCAACCAATAAGGAATCTCCACACTAAATGGCTCGCTGGCATTACTTCACAAACCACTCCCTCTGCAAAATGCCAGGCACCATCTTGACTTGTTTACAGACTCTAACAAGGATGGGACCCACTTTTATTTTGTTACAGCTTATTTTTAGAAGTCACACAGTATTACTTCCATGGCATTTTATTCCTTGATAGACAGGCCTGCTGTATTTAAGTTGGAGGGGTAATGTCTGTGCCTCTGGATGAGATAGATGCAAGCTAAAGACTGAAAATATTGTTGTGATCATCTTTGGAAAATATTGTCTGATTTTACACTACTGGGTTACCTCGTATCTTAGTCTGTTTTATATTGCTATAACAAAATACCACAGGCTAAATAATTTATAAAGAAAAGAAATTTGTTGTATCAGTTCTGGAGGCTAGAAAGTCCAATAACAAGATTCTGGCATCTAGTAGGACCTTCTTGCTCTGTCATAACATGGTAGAAGCATTCCACAGAGAGAGAGAGAGAGGATATTAATACAAGAAGGTAGCAGCAAGAGACAGATAATGAAACCAAATGTGCTTTTATAAGAGTCCACTTTGGCTAAAATTAACCCACTCTCTCGATAATAACCTTAATTCATTCATGAGAATAGAGCCCTTGTGGCCCAATCAGTTCTTAAGGGCCTTACCTCTTAGTACTGTGACAATGGTAATTCAATTTCAATATGAGTTTAGAGGTAACATTCAAATTATAGTACCTATATTCTCATACTTTTGGCCTCAGATCGATTCTGTTTGTGAAGTCAAAGTGCTGAATATTTAAATGTGGAGAGTAGAAGACAGGATAGAGATTGAAATTTTCCTATGGTTAATAGTTCCTTCATTTATATTTTCTTTATGATTGTATATTTTTCTGCAACTCTTATCCATTGGGAGCAGGGTTAAAATGGCAAAACTCAACATTTTATGTCATGCTAGCTATATCAAAATGTGGTATGATACATTGCATTAGGGTTCAAGTCTCAGTTTTGCCACATTCTGGTTGTGTGACTTTGAGATAGGTATTTAACTTCTTGAATTTGTTTATCTAAAAAGTCATGGTGATGATAATTCCCTCATACATTTGGCTCACAAAACACAGAAATATATGTAAAGGGAGAAACCTCTGTGACAAGGAAATGCAATGGTCTCAGCCATTGTATGTAGGCAAGTTATTGAAAGTGTGTGACTTAAGATGTTAAATTTATTGTGATAAATGTTGTCAGTGCCAAGTAATTCTGGATCAGTTGTATTCGTTTTCTTGGGCCCTAACAAAATACTACCAACTCTGTGGCTTGAACAACTGAAATTTATCTTCCCACAGTTCTGCATGCTGGAAGTCCAAGATCAAAGTGTCAGCAGACTTGCTATTTCTGAGGGCTTTCTCTGTGGTTTGTAGATGGTTACCTTCTTGCTCACATGGTCCTCAATTTCATGTGTGCAAGCATCCCACCCATCTGTGTGTGCACACTTTCTGTTGTAAGGATAGCATTCAAATTGGATTAGGGCCCATCCCCATGGCCTCATTGTAACTTAATTACCTCTTTGAAGTCCTTTTCTCCAAATACAGTATCAGTCTGTGGTTCAGGACATTAGGGATTCAACATAAGAATTTTGGGGAACACAATTCAGTACATATCATCACTACTATAGATAAGTGATTTTTAGGGCTTATTATATTCAGCTGTGGACCTCTATAGATATTTTGTGCTGTTGTACTTTTAGGGTCATTTTCTATTTTTTCCATTATAACAATGTTGCTATGAATAGTTTTATAATGAATTTTTTGTACATCTTTTAAATTTCTCTAGAGCTCATTATTTGTGTAACAGGGTAGAATTACTAGATTGTATTGAATAGAATATCTGGTTTTAGTAGATATTATTAAATCACTCAACAAAAATGGTTATACCAAGTTATTTTCTCCTGGAAGTATAAAAGAATTATTTTTTCACTGTTTCTCATGTTAATATTGTTATACTTAAAAACAAAAATTCTGATTGATGTGACTCTCATAGGGTTGGTTTAATATGCATTGTTCTACTCATTGTTGACATTGGGCATCTCTTTATGCATTTATTAGCCATTGAAAGTTTCCTCGTCTACAAATTACTTTCTCATATCTTTTGCCTTATTTTTCTTTTAGGTCATTTACTTCTTTTCTTATTGGTTTATAAGACAGTTTTTCTCCCTTACATCATTGGCTATTATTCCATTATTACTTAGGTTTTGGAGTGAGACTTTTTTCCAGTTTGTAGACTGACTTTTCCACTTTGTTTATGAGTTTTTAAAATATATATATATATATATATACATATCTATACATATATATGTATATATATATATATATTTTTTTTTTGTCTAGTGTGTTTTATTTTTTCTTTATGGTTGTTTTCTAGGCATATTTATTTTTGATGTGGCATCTGGATAGACTTTAGGTGTCCTAATGTCAATTGAATTAAAATAAACACAGACAAAATCAGATAATGCTTTTTGCTTAATGGAAGGCTATACTCCATAAGCTGTTCATTTTGCTAGGATGTAATTTTAAATGCTTGTATTTTCATTTTATGAGATTGAATTTTTCTTTATAGCATTATACATGTGGTTTGGGAACATATTTGAGTTAATTCCTCAAGATTCTATCTTCACATATTGGTGGGTCTGTCATAATGATACTAAATAAGTAAGTTTCTTTCTGATTGTAAATAAAACAGTAATTCCGTCACTGTGTATAGTTTTCAAGTTTTCTTGACCTTTTGTGGCTCATTATTATCATCTGAGAATATACTGATTTCTCATTACTGTTAACTTTCTTATTAAGAATACTAATGGTCATTTGGAAAATAGTTTTTAATGATATTTTACTAAGAATAGGTTCTTTTTTTTTTTTAAAAAAAGGTAAAGTTTTATAAAAGTTGAGAGCAACATTTTTTCATCATGTTGAGTTTCATGTTAGTTGTGTATTTTGTATTTTTCTCCAATTTTGTCTTTTTTACCTAACCTTACACACACTACAACTTCTAACAAATATATATTATATGTGTCATTGATAGTTTTAAATGTCTTCCGAGTCATTGAAGAATCATTGATTATCTGCATATGGATTGTGTAGTCTGTTCTCTATTCCTACTGTGCCAACACTGGTTATTTTCTGGCTTGCTTATAATTTGTATCTTCATTACAAAATTTGTGCTATACCAAAGTGGAGGTAAACTCCATCCTCCCAATCATCATTACTTACAGTTTGGTGACTGAGGCGAGGTGTACAAATTCACCAAGGTTCAAGATTTAGGGTGATAATTGAAACTAGAGTGGTCCAGTGACATATCCCCTGGAAACTTGTTAGATTTGCAGTCTTAGGCCCTCCTCTAAATCTGCTGAATGAGAATGTGAGGGGTCCAGGAGGGAGGCTAATCGGTTTTAACAAGCCCTACTGGCCATCTGAAGCAGTATGTGAAGGGCCATCCTACAGCATTTTCTGAATTTCATATAGTTCTCTAAAAGGAAAATGTGATATTTATAATTTTAGATAGTCTACTTGGGTTGCTGGAGTAAGTCATAGCGCTTTTCCATAGCTCTTGTTTTCCTGTGCTGGGGAAGTGAAGAGGATGTGGGTAAGGCTAGAAGAGTGTTGGGAAAGGGGAGGTTGTCTGAGCCTTTCACTCTTCCTGGAAGCACATATTAACCTTCACTTCTTTTCATTTCTTGTCTACTCCAGACTGCTGGAGTTGAGCAGCCTTTTTGATGTGTACATTGAATTGGTGTCCTTAATTTCAAAGTAAAATCACTATATTAACTATTTACCTGTATGAAATGTTTGACTTTAAAGAGGATAAAAAGAAATGTGAGGTGTGGTTCCCACTCATATGCTTGAGCATGATGGAACCTTGGGTTCAAGTTCTGGGTCTGAACTTGACTTGAGCAGTTATTGTTGGCAGAGTTTCTAATCTTCTGCATTTCATTTTCCTTTGTTGTAAAATGAAGGCAACACCTACTGTGCATTTCTTACTGGGATGTTCAGGGCATTAAATGAAGTAATGTATATGAAGCACTTTAAACATAATAGGCTCTCAGTGACTGGTAGCTGGATGCTATTATCATTATAATAATCATCATCTAGTTATTTCTGTATTTGAACATCACACTTGACTCTACAGGGCATACTATATTAATGGTCTAGGTGACACTTTTCAGGAATTGCTTTCCTGGCTCTGTGATGATTCTATCACCGTGGATAATTTAATTAGCCCTTGCCTGCTGAGCTCTGTGGCTGTGGCACTCAGGAAGAGATATGTTGTGTAGGAAAGACCAGGGCTTTGGAGTCAGACAGATCTTGATCTGTCATTACTCCAAGAGTCCCTAGCTAATACACCTGGGCAAGTTGCTTAGCTTTTCTTCCTCCATTTTTCTTATCACTAAAAAAAGAACATGCACCTTGAAAGGTCATTTTAGGGATTTAATGAGAATATATTTAAAGGTCTTAGCTCATAGTAGGCATACAGTATTTTTTTGCAATAAATATTTCCTTGTCCTCGCTGTCTTTTCACATTACAGAATTTAGTATTTGTATTATCTCTGATAAATGTTGAATTTTCTTACACTTTTTATTCTAGGAGACTAAGAAGCTAAATGACTTACTTGCATCACACTACTGGAAAAGGAATAATCTAACAAAATCACATTTATCTAGAAGTTTGTGATTCCTAGGCCAACATTTATAGAGTTTTTGGTGTGTGTATTTATTTATTTATTTATTTATTTATTTATTTATTTATTTTTTAAATTTTTTTTTAAGAGAGAGAGGGAATTTTTTTAATATTTATTCTTTAGTTATCGGCGGACACAACATCTTTGTTTGTATGTGGTGCTGAGGATCGAACCCCGGCCACACGCATGCCAGGCGAGCGCGCTACCACTTGAGCCACATCCCCAGCCCGTTTTTGGTGTATTTATGAAAATCATATTTTTACTGTAATAAAATATACATAACAGAATTTACCATTTTAACCATTTTTAAATGTACTACCCAATGATATTGAGTGTATTCACATTGTCTTGGAACTGTAGCTATATTTTTCAGTCTGGGTTTTGGAATAGTATGTGAAAATTTATTTCATTTGTTCTGTTTGCTTGCCCATAATATTACAAAACACTCTCATTTGCAGACAACAGAAACATTGGAGATTAGAGCTGGTTTAAGCAGAAGGGAGTTTATTAAGGACTAATAGTTTATAGGACTGTTGAGAAGGCAGAAGGAGTAGACTGATTGAGCTCCTAGGAACAACTCCACAACTTTTAATGGATAAAATACATTGTTAGCTAAGTTGGGTCTAAAATAATTGGCTAATGTGTAGGTAATTATTTCTCAAATTTCATGAGTGAGCCGCGCCCATCTCTTGTGTTTGTATCATAGTGCCCTGTTTAAGTTTAGAAGCTGCTGAATGAGGACCTTTGACTTTTGCTATTGACCCCAGAAGGATCATCACCTTACCTGTTGTCGTTTTACTTGTTTTTGGTTGGTATCTTTCCTTCTTTCCTTTTTCATTTGAGTCTCCTAGGAGTGTTTCTGTTTGAGAAACCAAGGGCACATGCAGATCCTAAGTTATAGTGGTGGCTAGCTGAAGTACCCCTTAGCTTTCTAGCCACTAGCATGTTGTATATTCTTTTACGAAGAAGCTAAGTGGACATTGAATACAAATACTGTGTACGTCATAGCTTTCAAAAAGGAAAAGATTAAAGGGACATATTGATTTAGCACCTTTGTCCCCATGAAAGAGGATAGTTTCAAGAGAAGAAAATGAAAATGTCAGTTTAGCAGTGTTGATAGGAGATAAATTTTATACTAAAGGGGAACCCCCCTCATTTTGTGGGAGAAGCTCAATATTTAAAATATTGTAAATGTTCTAAGGGCCCTTGTGTTTATTTATCTTATAGTAAATACATGTAGTTTATTAGTATACATCACACTATATCTTTTTTCTTTATTCCTCTGAATGTGCTCGTGTGTGTGTGTGTGTGTGTGTGTGTGTGTGTGTGTGTGTATTGAACCTAGGACCTCACTTATGCTAAGTAAAACCTTTACCATTAAGCTCTATTCCCAGCTCACTCTGTAACTTTTTAAATTTTACTGTTTGCGTTTCTACAATTATAAATAATGTATACTCTCTAATTGAAGTGATATCTTTAAACCAAGCCATGCAGACATTTCTTAATGTAAATAATTTGTATTGTTTTGGACACATTCATAGTAGGGGTGAAGGTGGGGTGGTGTTGGGATGAGGATAACATTATCCATGAAGCATAGTGTCTAATTTGAAGGTTATTCCCTATTTTAGTATTATCTAGACCAGTGCTGTCAAACAGAAATACTTGAATCGATCATGTTAACAACATAAAAGGATGCTATATAGATAATTATTTCTTAGATTTCATATTGCTAGCAGATATCAGAACCTTGTATATGTCTTTATAGCCAGTATGTGCATTTTCAAGTTTTAAAATATCAAATATAGGAATTATGGTTTTAATGCAGGTTTCTAATTCTCCAAAATATATCTGTCAAACACACAATGTAGATTTCCATTTGCCTCAGTCTTAAAATTTGCATTTATAACAGTTCTTGTGCCTTGTGAAGTTTGCCTTGTGAAGAAGCAAGAGGCCTGATACTCTGTCAGTAAAACTGTCTCATAGGTATGATTCAAACAGTTTTATTAGCAACATATGGGGTATGAAGGAGCCACAGAGGGGAGTGTAGAGTGTGAGGGTGCTGGTCTGTCTTTTTTGGCATGTAATTATATCAGTCCTCATGCCTGGTGTTATTTGTTGCTGCCTAGGGAATATAGAAAAATAACGTATAATGTAGTGAAACAAAATCAGAATAAATTACAATTATTGAGTTTGTAGAATCGTTAGAATGAAAGATATATTTTTCCAAACCTAAATTTTCTTTTGGCATTTTAAATTTCATTCAATATTTTAAATTAAAACTCAGGTTTTCATTAATTTTGATATTTGAAATAACTTAACACAACAAACACAGAGCTGAGTTTCACAGCTGGGGAAGAAACTTATTTTTCCCTATTGTGACAATATATATTCTATTTAGTTAGTTTTACTAAGTATAATTTTTCAAGAGTTATTTTAGCCTTTACGTGATTATATTATGCTTATTATTAGATGCTATATGGAGGACAATATCAAAAACAGCCTGTGGATTTATAGAGTTTAATTCTATAAAAGCACTCATATGTCCATGATGTTTAAACAGTTGGTGGTTGGAATAATAAGATACATGTTTCAGCAAAGCAGTTACCTCTGGAAAGGAGGTGGGAAATGGGATCAAGGGAGAGCTTCTCAGTAGCTTCAAATGTAAGACATTCTCCCTGCTCGCCAAACTTTTCTTTCAACTAAGATTAACTGATTGCCAGACATGTTTACTCATTTTTTAAATTTATTTACTTATTGCAATATGCTGCAACCCAGGGTTTCCCTTATGCTAGGAAAGTACTCAACCATTGAGTTGCTTCCCCAGCCTACGGTCAGAAACTTAAACCTGAGATTCAGGGTGAGGCAAAGGTAGTTGAATGGTTTGCTTCATCTTTCTTTCCTAGAGTTATTACCCAGCTTGCTTGCTGTAGTTTCATAAGTGAAAGTGAATAAATTTCCAACAATTGAGGGAAACAGAGGAGGTTGGGAAGGCATTCTGGAACAAGTACAAGTAGACAAAATTACTGAAATGTTTTTCAAACTTCATCCCAGTTCTTCTCTCTACTTCAAGTATTAGGTTAAATCTAAGTGTGTACGTTATTGTGTACTCTGAAATACTTAAAACTTTCATAGGTGATTTCCCAATATTTAGGAAATTTACTGGGTGGCAGAATTTCTTTACTCTAGATTTACATTTGGCTTTAGGCTGTTCTCTGAAAGACCCAGGCCTCTGCAAAGGATAATTCTTAAACTCTTTAATCCCAAAATGGCTAGCCTGGTTCCTTCTGTATGTTGGTAAAATAATATCGGTAAGTCCAGCTGTTCACCATTTAGATTGTAATGATTAAGAAAGTAGCATGGATTATACATTTGCTTTAGCGTGTGAACAGATAGGGTCACACTTCAAATGCTTTTCAAATGTATGTGACTGCTGTTATGTGTTATGACTCAATTTATCTAACAGCTATTTTATGGAATTACTTTATTTGTAGAATACACCAAACTTCTGCTTAAAAATGTAAAGAAAACCTTCATACTCCACCTACCTATGAAAGTCAGGTTGCAAAGTTTAATTATATCCTATGGAAGAAAGAAATGCAGTTTGGGACTTTTGTTTTACTTGAAAAAAAAATAAGAAGAATTAGAATTGTATAATGGGGGAGACTTTAGACGTAAAAAAGGAAAATGTTGATTACTTACAATCTGTACTTAGAGAAAGTGAACTCTGTTAAAAGAAATTACCTCAGTAGTCATAATAAAATTTATTATTTATTTAAACCTCTATTTTCTGTCAGATTTTTAAAAAGGTAAGTATATTTTATCTGATTTGAATTTAAACTCTGTTTTTATGGATAGATGATAAATAAGGTAGAAGTCCTACCTAAATAGATAATTAATTTTTAAATTATGTTGACATGTACAACTAAGTATATTCATTAAAGTTCAGAGGATCATTGAAATAAGTGATATTATAGTATTAAAAACCTATTAAACATTTTGATAGTTCATGGTTATAGTACATAATCCTATGTAGTATAAAATAATGATTAATGATTATTGCTTTTATTTGTAAAGCTCTATATG